>NW_015386871.1:721773-734169 GCF_001527695.2 Protobothrops mucrosquamatus
CTTCCTCCCGGAGACAATTTGTTTTCCCAATGCTTCAGCACGCTTCTGGTTAGCCAAAAATGAGCACTCTGATCATGTGGATAGCAAAGACTGTGTCAATTATACGCTAAATCATGCTATGATTATGGTTTAGTTTTATATGAGCCCAGCTAGTGTGGTTTGCAAGCTGTGATTTAAACGTGTGCTTCCATTTTTTTTTTAGTCAATCGTGATGAAACAAATTGGGTTAGGATGTGTTTAAAAAAAAGCATTTATATCTCAGTCTCTGTCATCTGAAGTAAGTTTCAGTTTCTGTGGAATATATGGCTAGCTTGCATTTTTAAATGGTTTCCTGGATCTTTCACTTAGTATACCTTCTGCAGTATTTGCACGTGAAAAATTTGCTCTCTAAAAGTTCACTCACCATTCAAGCCACAATACTGGTCTTGTACTTTTGTTACAGAAAAGAATAAGAGTCACTACATCAGTGGTTCTCAACCTGTGGGTCGGGACCCCATTTGGGGTCGATAAACCATTTCACGGGAGTCGCCAAGCAAGGCTGTCCGCCATTTTTTTTTGTCCACCATTTTTTTTGTCCACCATTTTTTTCCCCTTTTCCGGCAGATGCCTTACCTCCCTTGGGCTGGGCCAGCTGGTGGTCGGCCTGCTCCGTCTCTTGCCAGCTACACCTCGGCCGGCGCAGGGGGCAGAACCACGCATGCGCGTCGCTCCCGGGCAGGGAAAGTCCTCGACTTACGACCGGTTGGGTAGTCCTCGACTTATGACTGGCTTAGTCCTCGACTTACGACCAGTTTAGTCCTCGACTTACGACCGGTTTAGTCCTCGACTTACGACCGGTTGGGGTCGCGGCATTAAAAAGGTTGAGAACCACTGCACTACATAAATAAGCAGTAAGCAAGCTCCCAGGGGGAAGGCAGCAGGTAGATTGGGATCTAGCAATAGCACTTAGAGTCTTAGACTTTACAGCACTCTCTAAGGCTAAGCAGTTTACAAAATCAGCATGTTGCCTCAACAATTTGGCTCCTCATTTCACCGACTTCCTGAGGTTGGAATCTTGTGGAAAACGAAAGGACTCTTACGAATTCCAGAGGGTTTTAGCAGAGAGATTTATTGTGCAGGTTCAGAAGCAATAGCAATAAGCAATTCTGAACCCCGAGGGCGGGCTCAAACTTCAGTTTTATACTTTCCTTTTCTCAGGAACAAAGGAATACACATTGAAATACACATTGTAATACATTAGGTTCGTTTCTCACAGGTATACAATGGAGGGTTTGCTACATACGTTGTATCCATGTGCAATGCGCATTAGGTTAGTCACATATTACTGACACAGAATTTTCCTAGTGATTATGCATTATTCCTGACACATCATTATTCTAGTAATTATGCAGACAAATCATTATTTTAGTAATTGTTCATTATTCCACATTAGGAAGACTGAGTCAACCTTGAGCCGATCGGGATCGAAGGAATCGAACTACAATACTGCATTCTAAATACTGCACCACCACAGCTCATCTATTAGCATTTCACTGCATGTTATACAGTTGATCTGCAAGAGCTTCCAGCTGACCATTGCTGAACTGCCCCTGAATACCACCTGGAAGCTATGGGATCTAGTTTTATGTCGTCGTTACCAAGGACGCCGTAGGGATACATAGTGGAGACGAAGAGTTTGACGTAACCAACGGTCAACCCAAGGTTTATGTTAAGTCACAAGACCAATAATGGATATTTCGGCAGCACATACCATATCTCGTCTGTACAGTTTGTGTTCCGGGCCCCCGGCCTACGCCGGGTGCTTCACCAAAGATGTGGCCCACATCTTGGAAACAGTGAGGGAACGGCCCCAGCTGCCTTGACCCTGCCCCAGGCCGGCCAGGAGCCAATGTACAATTTTGTGGTGGCCATCTTGGCACTTGCCCTGGTGGACCATGCCTTGGCACTTGCCCCGTCCCACCCCCTTCTGCCAGAGACCCTCAGATCTGTCCCACTCCTGCCCAGGCCTCCACAGGCCCCCTTGACGCGAATGATGTAGAACTGGCCATGTGCACCCACTCGGGCCACACCCACTCTGGTTGCCCCCCAAGGGCAACCACAATGCTGATGCGGCCCTCAGTGAAATTGAGTTTGATACCCCTGGTATAGAGGCCTGGAGATCTGAGGGACCAATTGTTTCTGCCAACCTGGTTTCTTCTGGCAGAGTAGGTGTGCTCCAAATCTCCTTTATTAAATGTCATCCTGTGGGACTGAGAAAGCATGCCTCCCCTGTCACAACCCATACACACTGGTACAGCTTTCCCGCAAAGGTTAAGATGGCACCCTCTCTATAGAATTCAAGAAGGCCTTGAAAACCTGGTTTTGATGACAGGCCTGAGCTTAATGTAGTATTGTTTGGGGTGGGGGAGGTTTCTTTTTAATTTGTGTCATTTCTAAATCATTTTAGTCCAAACTATATTGTTTTATGTATCTGTTTTCATAGACTTTGCCTTAGTTTGTACACTGCCCAGAGTCCATTAGAACTATAATACATTTAAATGAACAGAAAAAGCTATAAAAAGGATCATTTTCTAAATTAAGCTATCAGACATTATTGATCATTGCAATGTACAACCTTGGGATGTAATGTATAGTCAGCTTTTCCTTCTGAACCACAATTTGTTCCCAGCTAGATCCAACCTTTGCTTTGCATATGAAGCAAATTAGTTATGGTTGTTTGGCTTTTGGTAAAAAAAAAAGTAAAACCCTAATGCTTGATGCTTGCCCAACTGTGGTGGAAAATTACAGATTCAGTGCCTCAGTCTCTTACTTTGATGGTCACAAACAGATGGACATTGCTTGAAAATGTCAACTTATCCTCATGCTAAATACCCTGGAGCTACAACCTAGTCCTGATAGTCTCCACTGGATAGACTCAAGCTATTGAATTGGTCATTTTGCCTTTTATTTTAAGTCTTCAATAAAGGCTACCAATTCTGGACTGCAAAAATCCAGACTATCTCTAAATAACAGCATAATTAGAATTTTGTGTTTGATTGCTACCACTTTTAGTGCTCATCAGGATTTTTGTAGCCCAGGTTGAGCAGTTTTATGGAGACTTTATTTCATGGAAGCAGAAGGCAAAGTGGAATTGGAGGCTCTTTTAGGAGACCTACCGGTATTTGTCGTGTGTTTAAAAATTCAAGTCAACTTGAACGTGTTTGATTCCTCTTCAAGTTCACTTTCCCCCCTTTTTAAATCACCAAATATGATTCATGCTAATAGGTGACTGATTACAAGTACTCTGAACTTATCAAAGGGGTGGGGAAGTCACACAGTATTGTTGATCACAGAGCAGTGTGCAAAGTGCTTAAACTTAGGAGCTTGTCCTTTAGCCCTTTCTGAGATGGAAAATCCGGTTTTGTGGTTAATAGCTGTACTTCCCTTTAAGTCTACACCCACAGCTTTGGTCTCCTGCACTACAGCACTCTCCTGTCACTTGAATCTACCTAACACCCTTCAGCCTGAACTTGGTTTGGATTACAAAAGCAGTCTATCATTCAAGTTGCCTTGCAGGGGCATTGACCGTTGTTTTCCTGTTGCTCTTTCTCTCCCCTTGCAAAAAAAGAAAAGGAAGAGAAACGTACCTCTCTACATCAGTCTCCTATGCACGTGGAGGAGAAAAAAAAAGGCCCTGCTCTTCCTGGAGGGTTAAAAAACAACTGAGAAAAATGGCTGCAGAAGATGAGAGAAATAGAAACCTCCTTCAGGAAGTTTGGAAGAGAAAAGAAAATGCCATATGTGCAGATTGCGGGCAGCCTGGTAAATAAAGGGGGAAATGGTGGTGGTAACAGGAAGTAATAACTAGCAAGGATAGCTCCTGGAAAAAAACAATTGCAGTAATTTAAAAGAAATTCAGATGGAGGAATTATACCTGGCACTTAGGACAAGGAAGAGATTGTTAATATTATCATATGATTTCTTAAATATGGAATGCTGTGTATGCTATATATTGTACATTAAATATTTTGTTCTGCTAAGGATTAAGGCTTCTGTAACTCTATGCAAACAGTAGCATCTAACACAGGAATGTGCTTGCTGTTTTCTCTCTGACTTTCCATTCAGTGATGAGAACCTATAGCAGTCCAGATGTTGCTGAACTACAATTCCAAATGGCCATCATGATTGGCCATGCTTCCTATGGGTGGTGGGATTCGAAGTTCAGCAACTAGCAGTAGTTAGGAAGGGAGATTGCTTCCACTGCCAAAAAACAAGAGTGAATTCCTTGGAAGATAGAAATGAAGAATTGTAGTACTACTATACGGAGATTGTTGAAGGACCAAGAAAGCACAAACTCACTGGACTTTATTTAAGAGAAGGACTACCATCCAGACAGAGGCAAATATTTGAAGGTATCCAATCTTTTGAGGTATTGGAGAAAAAGATTGGTTTACTATAGATTTTTTTTTTCAAATAGAGGAAATGGATGTAATTAAAAAAAAACAAACTTAAGCATTGATTGGGGGACTGTATCCTGAAGATGGCATGAACATTTGAGGTTTAACAAACCACTTGGGCTGCAGGGCTCTAAGAGATACTTGTATGGGTGGGCCTTTGAGGTGGAACTGATGCAGGCCACTGAGAGGCACATTTTTATTCAATATTTATTGTGATTTTTATTATTGCCTGTTCACCGCCCTGAGTCCCGTAAGGGAGATAGGGCGGTATATAAATTTAAATAATAAATAAATAAATAATAAAACAACAGGATATTATTTAATAAATCAACTGCATAAGGTATTCTTTGACCTTTGATATTATAAACTGAAACAGCAGGGCACAGCTGTTTAATCCTGTTTACATTGTTTACAGCCTGGGTAATCTGGATCAGAAAGAACAGAAATTTAACAGATCAGGCCTTTGATAGGACATGGAGTTAAAGCCTTTCCCAATACTCTGATATCGCTATATTTTTGCCAGGCCCTTACTGGAGTTCCCCTAAAGTGTAGGAGGCTGAGCTGGGATTTTGATTTATTTTGAAAGTATTTGCAGAGACTGGCCTCCTAAGAAAAAAATGCTTCAGGGGATTTATATTTTTATTTTGGATAGCACCAATCCCGTCCTTAAAACTACCCTAAAATAGAACAAAAAAGGAGGTTAAAAAATTCTCCCCTGCTGATTCTATAACATCACAGTATTGTGTGGCCTATACACATCCAAGCAGGACTCTGAGAAAGCCCCCAAAGAGGGTCCATTTTCAGTTCTTGACTGATAAATAACTTTGAGATACTAGGTTGAAGAAAGATGTTGCCAGTAACAATGACATATGAACAACAAGCAGCAGTGATAATTAACTGATGTCTATTTGGACCTTAAGGAACTTAGGCTCCCTACGATTTATTGTACTCAACCTCATAACAGTCAGTCCATAGCCATTGGTGTTCTTTGATTCTGTTCAGATCCTTGCTGGGTCTCCTGTACTTTGGGTATTTTCATCTGCTATGAGTGCTCAGAAATACACCACAAGATCCCTAATATAAGTGAAGTTAAGTCAATAAAGAATTGCTGGGAGGAAAGTCAGATACAGGTGAGTACTATCCTGAGAGGTTTCTTTCCCTGTTATTTGTTTTCGTCATGTAAACCATCTTTTCTCTCAAAAGCATTCAAGGAGGCAGATGTCAAGAGAGGGGAAATTATTATTTTTTCTTAAATTGCAGCAGCAGGGAAGGAATTATATGCCCAATTTTGAACAAAGAACAAACGGTATAAATTCCCAATTCAGTTTTAATTGCAGCAGATGAATTCTATTTATCCACAAGTAAGATACTTCTCAGATATGAGTGTTTGCTAGGAGAATACTATTCCTACAAGATCGGGGATATTGCTTTGCTGGCTTTCCAGCATGCCTGCTTCAGATTTTGGTTTCCTGTAGTTAAGGGAAAGAGTCAATAATCTGGACAGACTGACAGGTCAGGGCCATTTTCAGAAAATTGACTAACTTGAAAGACTGCTGAGGGCCACATGAAATTCTGCTCTTGCAGACACTCATGTCTTTGAGCAGCTTACTAAGCAAAAGGATGCAGTGGTGTAAGAATTCAGAAAAGTGTCCAACAAAAGGCCCTTCTCTCATTATTGATGAATTGGTGCTGTTAGTCCTTTGATGTAGGACAGGTCAAGAAACAGGTGCAGCAAAGATTTTAGGAGTCTATTTTATTGTAATAAGGTAGAATAACACTCTCTTGAAAGCCTGTCCAGGTTTCTCTCTGTCCCACATTTTCCTAAACAAAATTAAGGCATGGTTACTTTGAGGGTTTTTTTTTTCTTCCCTTTTTTGTGCTTTCTTGATTCCTGGCAACTGTCTGGATGTGTCCCTGCAGTTTTCTTGGCATGGTTTTTTGAAGTATTTTGTAATTGCCCCCTTCCTAGAGCCGAGACAGAGTGACTGTCCCAAGATCACCAAGGCAGGATAAGAATTTGCAGTATCATGGACCCCGGCTCTTTTATGACTCATGGACTTCAACTCCCAGAATTCCTGAGTCAGCATAGCTGACTCAGGAATTCTGGGAATTGAAGTCCATGAGTCATAAAAGAGCCGAGGTTGCCTATCCCTGCTGACTAGGCTAAACTGTGTTCTTTTTCAAGACTGTGTAATCATTTCTGCAAGCCTGCTCTTTAATGGTTTGCTTCTTTCTTCCAGAAGGTCAGGTCTGCATCCCTTTACAAGCGCTAATTGGCAGAGAGAAAGTTTTCTACAGAATATGAGGATTGAGGATGGTTGGAGTTTGATAACTGAGAGGTAGAAATACTACTAATGGAGATCATTTCTGTGCCAAGGGGGATGTCTTAGAGCATTTGCCTTTTCTTGCTTTACAGTTTCTGGCCCAGCATGGGAATGCACTGGCCAAAGCAACGTATGAGGCTCATATACCTGCTTATTATTACCACCCATTTTACAGCGACTGTCAGTAAGTGCTATAACTTTTGACTAGAGAAAGTATAGGAGATTGGGTGGTAGGCATTCTTGGACTTCTCTTACCTGCCTTATCACTTGTGGTGACATCTCGCAGAGTCCTCAGAGAGCAGTGGATACGAGCCAAGTATGAACGGAAGGAATTCCTGGAGCCAGAGAAAGAAGTTCTTTATTCCAATGGTAACAATTCTATGATGGAATTTCTTCCTTTATTTATATATTATGCAAATGTATATGCCTTTCATCTTAATCATATTAAAACTTGGGAAATAACCTTTCCAAACAGCATGTTGGAAGACCTGAGGCAAAGCCCAGTGGGAGCTGCTTATGTTGTATCAATCTCTCTATAATTTTCAGGGAGCTTAGTATACAGTAAAGCTCTGGCTCCAGATTTAAAAGGGGAAATTCCATCCAATGAAATTTCCTCCAAGTATACCACTAAAAGGATAAGATGGAATTGGTGGAATTTTCTCCCCTCCAATATGACTAGAATTACAGTACAGTAGTTCTTGTTAGACTATCAGGTTGTGGACAATCCATTCATTTGCTTTGTTAAAGGGAAGGAATTGCCTGCAGGTGGTTGGATATCCCTGATATATTCCTTTATAATATGTTATATTGAGGAAGTAGCCATGTATTTCAGGAAATACAAATTGCTAGTAATAGGGCAGTTCAATTTTGAGTTATTCCTGCATAGTATGGTTTGCATTTGTTCTTTGTTATTATACTTAGATGGTCTGCTCTCCGCTCTCCTTATTTTGAGACCTGGCAGCAAAATAAATAGCCTACAATGTGATACTGAAACACAGATAAAAATGATTATACAGAAACAATTTGCTTTAGGAAAAGCAAAGTCACTATTTGATGGAAGTGCAATTTTCTCTCCTAACATTAGTTCCGCCTATCTATGTCTAAAATACTAGGTCTTACATATTAAACCATATCCACAAGAAACATCACAACTGCAGAATGTCATTTAGTTTCTCATTTACCCAAAATGACACAGAAGGCCAATTCCATGGGAGAAGGCAGTTGCTTATGTTCCCGATGCTTAACCAAACAACTACTATCAGGCATACAGTTCACTTTTTAGAAACCTCTTCCTTCTAACAGGCCCACATTATTCATAAAAATGGTATTGCCAGTGCTATAGGTAATAATACCTCACTGTTGTCCAACATAGGAAGTGTCACAGTGTGACAACCTGCAAAAATGTAACAGGAAGAATTCTAGCTCTGTATTTGTGGTCTTTACGTGTTAGAAGATGTGAAATTATACCTCAAGTGTTTGAAGACTTTCTCATGAGGAGACAGGCAGAGCAAATTTAGAAATGAAAAATTAAACATTTTCTCCACATTCTTTACTGTAAAGTGTCCTCAGATAAACTGTTAGTGCTGAAGAAGATAATAAAAGCCCAGCCCTATGAAAAATATAAGCCAGTGGCACTGCCAGAGTTAAGACAAATGGCCTATAGGTTCCTCTTCATCTCCATTCTTCCTTTCCAAGGGAGGGTCAAGGGGTAGCCATCCAACAAAAAGGTAGGGGGAAGACTGGAGAGATCTCTGCAGCAGGAACCTGGTGCTTTCACAAAATGGGGTGGAAAAACCTTTCATCAGAACCTGCACTAGGGATCTGCTGCTAATCCTTTAGCTTGAAGAGTGCAATGCAGCTCCACATCTTGAGTTTCTTTTCTGACTTCAAAGAAGTGAAAAAAGATATATCTCCTACTGAACAAAAGGATGCTCCATCTCAGGTATTACCACTTGTACAAGCTCTTAAATAACTACAACTAAGGAATAGGAAGGAAAAAGGACTTCTTCCAAAGTAACAGTTTGGAGTGGAGAGTGAGGGGATTTGGCCTTGTTGAAGTTGAATCAATTTCACTCTTGATTCAAAAGATGAAGTAACATGATGAGGAATTGTAGATACACAACAATTTAGAATTACTGTATCTGGACTACCAAAAATAAAATGGCCAAAATGAGATAATAGTCATTTGAATTTTTGTAGCTGAAATATGGTAGGCCTAGTTACAGCTCCTACGAGCCTGGACAATATGGCCTGTAATTAGAAGTTATAAGATTATAACTCAAAATGTCTGGAAGTACCAAGCAAAGGAAAGTTTAGGCTAATTACATTTGCAGCAACAAATTTAGCCTTAATGTGGTTTTTGGGAATGTGGTTAAGCATGTTGCCAGAAGCCAGTTGTTGTAGTTTGTAACCTAGGGCAGGGCTTTTCAACCTTTTCACCAATTGTGCCACTTTTAGAATACGGCAATATTCAAGTACCACCAGTTGCTTAGCAAGGTGTCAAAAACTTGATGACCAAAAAAAAAAACAACCATGGAAAAAAGTGATAAAGTACAGGTAGTCCTCTCTCACCCCCTTTAATATATCTCTTCTCTCACCCTCTTTAATATCATCTCTTCCCTCACCCCCTTTAATATCATCTCTTCCCACACCCCCTTTAATATCATCTCTTCCCCCACCCCCTTTAATATCATCTCTTCTCTCCCCTTCAGCAGCACCCAGGCAATGCCTCTCGCAGCTCCAGCTGAATCTCTGCCTGAAGACTGCTCAAGGCTGCCTGCCACCCCCAATCAGCTGGAGCTGCATGCGCTGATCCTGGGCTCTCCGCAGGACCCAGGCAGGCAATGCCTCACGCAGCTCCAGCTGAATCTCTGCCTGAACACTGGGTGAGGCCGCCTGCCACCTCTAATCAGCTGGAGCTGTGTGCGCTGATCCTGGGCTCTCAGCAGGACCCAAGCAATGCGTCGCACAGCTTCCAGCTGAATCTCCACCCAAAGAATGTGTGAAGCTGCCTGCCGCCCCCAAGGCCGCCCCCAATCAGCTGGAGCTGCGCACTTTAATCCTGGGCTCTCAGTAGAACCCAGGCAACGTGCAGTTCCAGCTGACTTTCCCACAAGCCTGTGCGGCACTGCTGTCACCTCACCTCATCCACTTTTACACTTTTTTTTACATTTTTTTACAGTGCTGTTCAACCCCTTGTATGCGTACCACCTGCCAGGTGCCAACGTACCACTAGTGGTATGCGTACCACTGGTTGAAAAGCCCTGACCCAGGGTTTAGGATTTAATTTGATATTGATAATTTGATATACAGGTAATCCTCACTTAATGACCAGTTGCTTAGCAGCTGTTTGACATTCCGATGGACCCCAGAAAAGTTATTTATGACCTGGATTTGAATGGATTCTAATGTCTGCTCCTTGGTCATGTGATCACATTTTGGGCACTCGGCAACCAGCCTGCATTTATGGCTGTTTGCAGGATCCCGTGATCACATGACTGCAATATACAACTTTTTTTTTTTGCTGGAAACCAGTTTTTAATTCTGGTTGCTGGCAAAAAGCATCCATTGGGTACAATGGGCTTACTTTATAACTGCTGTTTTGCTTAACAAGTCTCCAAAAACAGTTGTAAAATTGGGTTGGTCATGTGAAGACCCACTTAATAATGGGGAGAACTTAGGATCATAATTCTGAGCTCAATTATAGCCATAAGTTGAGGACTACCTATTTGATCCTGCCGTTGTGACCTAGTGTGTCACAATTAAAAAGATTTAACACAGCCATACTCTGCAGCTTGTATTTCTTCTCCTAGGACTAAAGGAAGGGATCCTGTGGAAACAAGGCCGAGATAATCAGCTATATCAGCCACGCAGATTTCTTCTGTCTGAGAAAGAGAGATGTCTGAAATATTTCGTCAAACAGGATGTGCGTAACAATCAGCTTTTAAGTGACTCTTGTACACAGAGTACAGCCTTATTTAGGGTCAGAGAATCATTTGATTGTCTGGATGTCTCTACAGTTCCTTTTCTTTCTCACTATCAACTCAGCTTTCTGCAAGAATTAAATTTTTTAAGTTCATTGGGGATAGAAGGATCTTTCCTTTTTTTAAATGGATGAGGATAGAAGTGGAACTTTGTAGCCCTATGTCTACCCATTAATAGTGTACAAATAATAGCAAAACCACTTTCTTCTCAGGCAAAAGAACCCAAAACAGAAGTTAAAATTGACACTGTCAATGCCATGTTCCAGCCAGAAAAGATGAGGCATTCCAATGGCTTGCAGATCACTTATCTTAAACATAACAAGACTCGCAACATCTTTGTTTATCACGAGGATGGGAAGGTATGAGGATCTGGTGTATATGTTTATTGTACATCTATAGGAAATTATGGAAAAAGTCTGGAATATTGCTGCAGTCTTTAAATGGTACATTTAAGACCCTCACTAGAGCTGGGCCAGATCATTTCTACTTCTTGTTTTTCCCTCCTGTCTTTAACTCTTCCCTAGAAAAGACCTACTTGCAATGCAACAACTTTCTGTTCATCATGACCTTTTTTATTGCCAGTAAATATATCTGTGGTTGAAAGCCTAATAAGGAAATTCTCTTTAAATGAACCTTCTGCAAGCTTCTCCAGAGCATGGTTAAAATTTTGCAGAGTTCTATACCTAACATATCTAAAGAGTATTTTTTTTTCTTTTTCTCTTTTAATTCTTCTTTGAAAGCCTTTTCTTTGTGCCAGTAATTAATTTAAGAAACAGGAAGTATAGTTTGGTGCATATATATTACAACAAAACTCTATTCTAGTGTATACTTTGGTCTAGGAATTCCCTCTGGAAGTTCTGTATACCAATCAAATAAATTCCATAGAAGTAAACTGAGAATTGTTTCTGAGTAGATCACCTTAAGCTCAAGTTGCCAATCATATTTTAATAATTATTGTGCTTTTTCTCTTCCTAGGAAATTGTGGACTGGTTCAATACAATCCGTGCTATAAAATTCCACCACCTTAAAGTTGCCTTTCCTGGCGCTAGTGATGAGGAGGTAAGAATCTTGCAAAACTGGATAGCCTATTAACTAAACTATATTACAGCTGATCTGATTTCCTTGTGACATAATCAATCTAATTATTTTCAGATTTTTGGCTATCTCCATGCAATGGGATAATTATATGTCTCTGGACACATGCATGTTTTCTTCTCTGTCCAGCATGAATAGCTGGATAAAATACAAGTTCATTCAAATTTTTAATTGTTCAAAGTAACTAAGGCATTTTTACAGATCATCCTCATAAATTTTTTTTGCTGCAGCTGAAAATCCGGTTGACACGGAATTTCTTAAGAGAAGGTTATATGGAAAAAACTGGACCTAAGGTATAACTACTTATTACTTATTGCTACTTATTACTTTATTATTATTCATTATTGTACTTTGTTACCATACACCAAAAAAGAAGTTCCAATAGAACATAATATCTGTAGCTCAGGATTGAACTGTGGAGTCCTTGATGTGTCTGATCTTGGTTATTTACTTGCAGACATTTCATTACGCAACTGGATAACATCATCAGTGCTAGTGAGTACGGGAGTTGCTCCCTGCTTACGTATATATAGTAGCTTGCCCTACCAATGTTGGTGG
>NW_015386871.1:734297-776594 GCF_001527695.2 Protobothrops mucrosquamatus
ATCAAGTTGTTGTTGACTCTTAGATTTTCTCCATCATGATTTTTCTCTAAACTGAACCTTCAGCTCTTCCAATGGTGCACTTACTGCTACTGTAACCGAGTCTATCCACCTTGCTGCTGGTCATCCTCTTCTTTTTCATTCCACTTTACCCAGCATCTGAGCCTCCCACAGAGAACTAGATCTTTGCAGATATGTCCAAAGTAGGATAATTTGAGCCTCATCATTTCTGCCATGAGTGAGAACTTTGAGTTGATTTGTTCATTAAACCATTGGTTTGTTTACTGGCCAGCCAAGAAGTATTGAAGGTATTCTCTGGAGTCTTCTCTAATATCAAAGTTCAAAAGCATTATAAGATCTAAACTCAAAAAATGGCTGGTCCAGAATTAAAAATGAATTTGATTTATTGATTAAATTGCATCTCCCTGTGTTGACATAAAACACACTAAACAGTACACTGTGGTTATTTTAAGTCACAAAGTCCAGTCCGGCTTAGTATTATATGTGAAATTTTTTATTGTAATGTCCTTGGAAAGATTGACTGGTAAATGTGAAAACAGCAACAAAGGAAACAAATAAACCCAAAATGTCCACTCTAATAGTTGACTCTATAGCATTGGTTAGGAATTGAAGTTGTTTTTAATGCTGCTTCCAAAGAATGACCAGGTGAGGGCTCTCTTCTCTTATAAATGTCTGTGGTTGGTTTTCACAGCAAAAGGAGTGTTTCAAGAAGCGCTGGTTCAGTCTGGATCACCGAAGGCTGATGTACTTCAAAGATCCTTTGGTAAGCCAGTAATTGATTTTGCCTTTTCTCTCAGCTTCCTCATTTGCTCAGGTATTTAAGTAAATATTTGTCCAACAGAAACATGGTCATTTTGTTGCTTGAAATAAAAATAGGGCTATTGGTTTTTGAACTCAGTTCTGTAGCCCCCCAAAAACCATCTATGTCAAATTTCAGTTCTACCAGCTGCTGCTCCTCTTTCTAAGGTTAGGGTGTTGTACGTAGCTAAAGTATTGGAAAATTTCTTCCTTCTCAGGGGAAACAACCAGAGCATCTTGACAGCATTCTGTTATAAGTTATAACTATAGTCTAGAATCCCAAAATGGTTTTTAGACAGATGTATTTTTTTTTCTTATCCCATGCAGGATGCTTTTGCTAAAGGTGAAGTTTTCCTGGGTAATGAGGAACAAGGATATAAAGTCATAAAAGGATTGCCACATGACATGCAGGGTAGGTTCACCTGGAAACATGGCATCATTATTGTAACTCCTGACCGCAACTACATCTTCACCTGTGAGACGGAGAAAGATCAGGAGGAATGGAAAGCTGTCTTTAGCCATGTGATAAAGCAGCCCATGACGCCCCAGGAGTATGCAAGTAAGTTCCAAGAGGATATTTTCATTCTATTCAACCATGAGAGATTGTAGACAGGGCGTCGCCCTAAAGGGGTTGCTGATTTTTCTCTTGGTGTTCCTCCCCTCCTGACTTGATAAATTAAAATAAATAAATTAAGCAGTAAGGAGTGGCAAGCTACATTGAAAACTCTGTGTATCTTTGTGCATATGTGTCTCCACTTGCCTTGAGTTAACGTTGACTTCTGCTGACTGCCTTGACAACATGCAGTTTTCTTGGTAAGATTTTGGAAGTGGTTTTCCATTGCCTTCTTCCTAGGACTAAGAGAGACTGGCCCAAGGTCACCCAGATAGCATTTTGCTTAAGGCACAACTAGAACTCACAATCTCTCAGTTTCCAGCCTGATACCCTAACTACTACACCAATCTGGCTCTATGGTAAAGTGGCAACCTCTAAAAATACTGTAGGGATCAAATGGACCTTGTAAGCTTAATGGGAGACTACAGTTCAGTGGCTTGTTTGTGAGTATGCCAATGTACCCAGAACAAGGACCAAGGTAAACAATCAGAGTAGGGAGAAGATGGTAGGTAAAACTAATTGTTAAACTAATGTTTTGTAACTAGTTCTGTCCCCCATGGAAGCTAGTTCGTGACTGTTGCAAGATTGCCCTCTACATGTTCTGAACACTCCAAATGTGTTCTGAAACACTCCCAGCGTTTCTCAACCTCAGCAACTTTAAGATGTATGGACTTCAGTTCCCAGAATTTCCTAGCCAGCATGCTGTCTGCAGAATTTTGTGAGTTGAAGTTCATGCATCTTAAAGTTGCTGAGATTGAGAAACTCTGCACTGACCTATAAGAACAGGAAGGTCATCTAGGTAGATTGGGCAGGTATGAGAGTTGAACAAGCGATGTCCTGTTCTATATCCTTTATTTTTTCCCAACATAACACAAGCATGTCACATTACTTACACTGCTGAAATGATTATGCTTTCACTAGTCACAAGGCAAGAGGACCTTTAAGGTAAAGGTAAAGCTTTTCCCTGTCCAGTTGTGTCCAACTTTAGGGGGTGGTGCTCACCTTCATTTCTTAACTAAGGGGGGCTAGCATTGTCTAAAGATGCTTCACTGGTCATGTGGCCAGCATGGCTATATGCTGTTGGGTAGTAAAATGCAGCTGATATCTCTTGCTGCCACTAGGCAGTGCCCGCAACCCTTCTAGCTTGTCAACCATCAGGACTAAAAAAGTAATTTTAAAATAAATTATGTCATATGGCCAACAATAAAATCAGTGTAAATATAGCGTTGCAGAATTATCCCCCCTTTGCCTATGGCTGTTTATTTTTGCCATAGTAGATTTATAATATAATAGATTTTCACTTTTTTTTTTTTTTTTTTACAGTTGAAGCTAATTTTAGGATCAAACATTAACATCTCTGGGGAAGAGTGAGTTGCTGCTGTTATCTTGGTCTACAGTTTTTGGATAACACAGAAGAAAAGACTTTCTGGAGTCAAAGCAGCCTATGCATTCTCTCAGAACAGGAAGAAACGTTGAAAGAAATAAAATCCATTTGTACCGCCCTCTGCCAAAATACTGCTGGACATCTGTCCCTCAAAGTCCTCTGTTATTTTGACCCTGAACTACACTTGGTATAGAAATAAGCAGCACAAAGACTGATGTAAAGCAGCTGATGGATGCTACTGCAGTGCCCTTCAATAAATTGAACAGTTTATTTGCATTGATCAAAATATGCACATTCCCATTTTCGTACTACTATTGCTTGCTTCTGATTGGCTGGTGGGCTTTGCAGACATTGGCAGGAATGTGAAGGGCCACTAGGATGATGGTTGTGTCAGTATCCACTTGCCTGTCATTCTGTGATTATTCTGATTCCAGGCCTACCATTCTTTCCCATTTTTCTACTTACTCAGGTCCATATGATAGGTTGCCATCTTTGGTGTGCTTGTGCTCTGAAATTTTCTTCAAAGGAAAGTGGGGAGGAAAGGGCTATGGACCTGTCTCTTAAAGCTGCCTGTAGACGATTGGCAAGCTCCTTTTAAAGGCTGAGGTGTACAAAATGCTACTTTATATTGTCTTGTTCATTCTTTCAATTGCATTCTTTTCACTTTCCCCAGCAATACCAATGTGAGAGCCAGCCAATTTTCTGCTGCCTATAACTTTATTGGCTTCCTACCCAAATGATATGAAAATTCTAGCTTTTCTACAATGCCCTAATCAGAGGCGGCAAGACATATTTAGACTACACAGCATCCTTTGTTCCTCACTATGGTTTGTTAAAGAACCTCAGAACTGTTTCATTAAAGTTTGATGACCAAATGGCTGATTTTGGCAGTATACTTTTTAATGTTTTTTTTTCAAAAACCTGAAATTTAAAATGAATGGGTCAATGCATCCATTTTTATCTTTAAACGTGCCTCAACCTCCCGTTGCTATATATCACTGTATCATTGGAGCAAGTCTCTTTCATCCTTTGAATAAAACTAACACCCAAATGGAAATGATTGTAAAGAGCGAGAAGCGTCCACAAGACATGGTTAAAAAAAAGCCAGTATAGCAGCTGTGATGGTGTAATCAAAATTTTGCCTGTTTTTTATGTGTTGTACATGCATAAAATAGAGATGGAACCTTGATTTCATCTTGATTTTTTTTTTATCATAGCCTGCGGACACCCCTGAAAAGGTTGTCTGCCTCATTGCATCAATTCTATCCACATTCAAGCAAACTGAACAAACAAGACAGTTTTGATGAGCCATAAAAGATGCATATCCTGCTGGGTTCCCAATTCTTTTAAAAAAAAATCACATGTGCTGCTGTTTCTGTTAATATGAACTATTGATGGATCCATTTGTTTATTCCATCCTCTATTACTCTTTCTCTTGCACATTTTCACCCATGTGGGCAATCTTTGAAATATTTTTCTATTATTTTTCAATCCAACAGAAATGAAAGTGAATCAGAGAAATGAAAAACAACAATCCTTAATTAATTTTTTTTCATAATTAAACCAATTGAATGGAGGATCAATGGTATCTTTTCCCAATACATTTTAATTATCTCTAACCTGTCATGCCTGTTTTTCTTATTAGATGACAGCATCTTCCTTCAAAAGCTAAGCTGACAAGAATCAGACTTATTAGTGGGATGGGAGGTTACAAAGAAATATCAGGGACTAGAAAATTAAAACAAAAAGTCCAATGGTATGCTGAAAAGAAAGCTTCATGAGTGTACTTTTGGAATCATCAAGAATTGACATTAGTTTGAAGGAGACTTTTTCAAGCTTATGTAGACTTCCTTAGATTCACAAAGCTGAAGGAAGAAAATGGGAGTTAGATGGGTGGGAAGACATGGTGGTTTAAATACACAGTGCCATTCTTCATTAGCTAACAGTCCAGTAGTTATTGCTGAGAATGTTAGCATCTGAGTGTGAAGTGATGAGTCAGACACATTCATCCACCGTAAAGGGGAATGTTATTTTTGAGTAGGGCACAGTTGGACAGCAGAAGAGGTGAGGAAGAAATCAGTTGGATTGCTTCAAGAAGATTGATTTGCACTAATGGGCTAGTAGATAAATACTGGAATAGAGAGAGAAGTTGAGACCCACAGATGCACAGAGGACACAATCTTTGGAGGCTGAAAACAAAAAGAAGAAGAAATCATGCTGTTTAATTCATAAAATGCAATGGATGTACTTCTTACAGTCATGGTCTTTCTCTAAGGAATGGTAAGAAGCATTGCTGAGCATGACACGCAAAGAAGACATTGCCATCATTCCTTATGAAGAATAAGTTCTTTTTCTCATAACCAACCTATTTTGTATTTTTTCCCCATCAGCATTCCCATCCTTCATTATTGATCTTAATTGCCACACACGTGAGGCACAAAATGTGTCTATGGTAGTTTTCTGTAGCATTGGAGTGCCTTTTGGCTACCCAGTAATGGCAGAACTCATTGAAGAATCATTCTGGGGCAATTTCTCAGATGAAGACATTGACTTTAAGGAGCAGAGTTCTCTCACAGGAGTTTTGGGAGCAATCCTCCTCCTGATGTGCCTCGTTGGGATGACAGGGAATATCTATACACTGGTGGTGGCGTTTGGCAGCATGGCAATTCGTTCAGCAAGCTGTTTGTGTGTGTACGTTATTAACTTGGCATTGGCAGATTTACTCTACCTTTCCACCATCCCCTTCGTGGTTTGTACATATTTTGCCCAGGACTGGTTCTTTGGAGATGCAGGATGCAGATTTTTACTTAGCTTGGACTTGCTCACAATGCACGCCAGCATCTTTCTGCTGACGGCCATGAGCTTGGAACGTTATTGGGCAGTGACCAGACCACTAAAGGCTAGGATTGCTGGGAACAGTTATCATAAGGTTGCCAGCATTGCTGTGTGGCTTCTGTCATTGTTACTTACAATACCAATGATGGTCATGATCCAGCAGCGGGAAGGTGGAAGCCATAAACATATTTGCTTTCCCACATGGACACCTGATGCCTTCCGAGTTTACCTCACAATTCTCTTTGGCACTAGCATCCTAACACCTGGCCTTGTCCTAGCCATACTGTACTCACGTCTTGCATGGAGCTATTGGATTTCTACAAAAACTATGCAGACTCAGGTGACGGGCCGAATGTTGAAACAGAAGCTGTTCTCCAGGATTTTCAGCATCATTGTGGCCTATTGGGCTTGCTTTGTACCATTCTGGGCCTGGCAGTTAGCCAAATTGTACTGGTCAATGGACTTGGAGATTGGTTCTACTGCTCAGGCTTACCTCAACTTTGGTGTTACCTGCTTGACTTATAGCAACAGTTGCATCAACCCATTTCTTTATACCCTGCTAACAAAGAATTACCGTGAGTACATATCAACTCAGTGTGAGGAAAGACAAGGCAGACAGCATGCCTTCTTCAGAAGGGGGAGAGATGCAAAACCTCAAGCAGAACTTGTATCTATCTGCAGCGGAGTTGTAGCAGATTGAAGAAACAGAAGACATCCAAATGCCAACAATGTCATTGTTCCTAAGGTTCATCCTACTCACTTAATCCAAGAACTTCAACTTTTGGGGCATTTGAGAATTTGATAGCACATGATAGAAACTTATGCTGACTAGTGAGAATATTCCTGCTGATCTCTCTAGACCTTAAGATGCTCTCAGATCAGCTTTTCCTTACTCTGAGCAGTCAAGTACACTTCCAAATTAAGCACGGGCTGCAACTACTTAACATTTTTATTTTCTAGGATTGCTAGTGGAGGTTATGAAGGCTTAGATGTATTATTAAGAAGGAAAAATAGTGCTAAAGAGTGGGACATTGCTTTGAGGTCTAGTAAATTCCCATTATTTTAGTTGGGAAGGGTAGTCAGCATTAAAGGAGATATCCATGATAAATTTGTAAATTTGTAACACTAGGCATCTTGCTAGATAAAAGTGTGCAAAATATCATGTGTTTTGTTATCGGTGATTCAGTCAGGTAGCCAAAGGGGATGAATTGTCCTGGCACCTATTGGCCATTTCAGGCTGGTGTGGGGACAACCTTCCCTTCTGGTCCCTGGGCATCTCCCTCCAGGATCATTGTCTTTCAAGGAGAGACAGAGAATCTACCTTTTTCAAATCAGACTTTCCTGCCACCTGGCAGAAATTGCAGATCACCTCCTGGGCAGGCTCAAGATGCCACACTTATGAAAAAGTATCCTGTTGAACTTGGGGAGGTTTTTATTGTTTTTAAGAGTGGCTTTAGTTGCAAATTTGATGCTTTTTTTCAAAACCCTTTACCTGCACATGCTGGAGGTGAGGAGAATGAGGAAAGGGTAGATGAACCATTGGGAGGAGAACGTTTAGAAAGAATAATCCTGCCTTGATTTTGTTTGGTATAAGATATAGTAGACAAAAATTCTGACTGGCTTAGTTTCAAGATATTGCTATTATATCCTAGAGCAATAAAAAGCATCCCTGAAAATTCTACGGGTTTCCTGTCTATTTACCTCAAAATGCTGACAGCAGTACATTTTCTTCTGGTTCCAGGATGGGTGGGTAGTATTTTAAATGTGTGTTGGGAAAAGGCTCAATGTCGCCTCCATGATAATGCCTATATTCTTTTCTCAAAATTGAAAAACCAAAGGTTGGAAGTCAAATATTCTGTTAAAATCACCTGATCTCAAAGGCATTTAAGAATAAATAATAGCTGTTTCTTAGCTTCCTGCAGCAGTATTGTATTCCTGGCATGGATGTTATTTCTAAGTGAGAGCTCTGCATTAATTTAAGAATAGCTCTAGACCTCTGAGCTCATTATATTGCCCAGTTTAGAAGCTGAATTAATTTGTTTCTGGCTCAGCTATGGGCATCTGAAAATACTTTTTTATTTGATAATACCTTGGCTCATTTGAACCTGTGGATGATTATTTCCCCTTCATCAGAACTCCTGCCTCACCATGCCCAGAGTTTGGGTTTTATCTGGTTTTTATTTTACATACCATCAGACAAGAACAAATAATAAGAATATAGGTGTGTATGAGGCAATTTATTTCTCCTTGAGGGGATTTTTGTTAGTGGAGAACTTCTGGCAGCTCTGGGTGGGTCAGTGATCTTTGCTTCTCATCTTTGGCATTTTGAAGTTGGCAGGTTTGTAGAATGGATTTTTTTGCAAAATCAGGAAGTGGAAGAATAATAGTGTGGAAATATTCTTAGAGTCATTAAATTAATATTAATTTCAGTTAAGCCTTGTTGATTTCAGGAGGGCTATACTTGTAATCAAGTTTATTGTTTTTAGTCTGGATCTAGCCTATTGTACTTGATATATGCATATTGATTATGTGCCATCAAGTTGTTGTTGACTCTTAGTGACAACATAGATAGGTTTTCTGCATGACAATCTGTCCCTAATTTGGTCTTTCAGATCTTCCAGTGATGTCATTGCATCAACTTCATCCACACCTTCTGGCATATATCAACAGCACCAAACAATTGGCTCTATTCCTCCCATTAATTATGTCAGCCTGATATAAGGCCTGGGTGGCTGTAATGTCCTAGAAAGAAATTATATTATCCCCTCAGTTCCCAGTTTTTTCATCCATGGTAGATATGTAATAAACTTCTTACCAAAACCAAGATGGTAAAATGACAAGTTTAACAAGTAGTGTACTGAAGTAAGTGGCAACTTAGTAAATTGCTGACTATATGCTTTGTCAACTTCTACTCTGTCTGTGTTATGCAGAAGTGCTAAAAATTATAATCCAGCACATTAAATTGAAAGAAGTGTTCTAAAATATATAGAGATCACCATTTGGGATGTAGTCCATTACTATGGCATTAATATAATCATCTGGTAAGCTGTTTCATTCTCACATGTTAAGCTTAAGCCTGTCTTTTGCTTCTTTTGATTTTATGATCTGGTACAAAACAATAGGGCAATAAAAACTATCAGGGAAAATCGTTGCATTTACTCTGTACTGTTTAAGATTAAGAATGTGCTTATTAAGAGATTATTTGCACATGTAGTGGAAAGCTATCACTTGGTCAATGAGATGGAATTATAGAAGAAGTTTAAGATATGGATATTCCAGTTATGTCCTGTAAGCATTTCCAAGACTCTAATTATAGAGAGTGCAAACTGGCCTCTCATCCCATTCTTAAATGTTGCTACTATGTGGTATGTTACAGCCACATGAGACATTTTTTCTTCCAGTGAAAAAGACACATCCTACCAAAGACATAAGGCTGATTTATAGCTGCCAAAGTTTCACCCATGACAGTTAAGTCATTTGTGCATTCATTAATTGTGCATTGGTTAATATTTTTAATCATATCAAAGTTCATGATCTTAGCTCACCCTACGTCTGCAATTGCTGGAAAACTCTGTCTGCAATATTATTCCCTGACTCTACAACAGCTTGCCCTGATCTAACTTTGGAAGCAACTTTGAAATTGGAAAATGGAAAGGCAAATGGAACAGAATAAATACAAAAGAGAACAGAATTGCATAGTTTAATGTTCTAATTAGTGTATTTCTCTGCTTCTTTAGCCCTCCAGGAGGGGAAAAAGGAAAAAGAAAACACCATAGATTTTAGATACCTTAACTCTAAACCAATTTTTTAAATGCCACCTGGACCCAAAGGGAAGAGCAGCACAACTCTCAGTAATTTCATTGGAGGGGGGGGGGAAGGTCCATATTCCATTGTTCTACTCTTCTATCTTAACAGAAAAAAAGGAAGTTCAGTTTTTTTTATTGGTAAAATAGCCATGGAGGACCATGCACAGTGATCAACTGGAAGGGAGGGATTTGCCTACAAAGAAAGGAAGCCTAGCAGATGGGTTGAATAACTAAACAAGCAAAAAGAAAAGGGAAAGTTATTTTCCTTGTCAATTAGAATCGTAGGATGATCTTGTGTGCTCATAACCTCAAAAAGTGATTGGCAGTCCATCATCATTCTGGAGTAAGTCAATTATGCAGATCAGCCCTTAATGCCCCAGCTACAAGCCAGTCTGAATCCCACTCAAAATTCAACCACAAATTCAGTAATATAATTTCAGCTGATTTCTGTGTTAAAATGCCTGTTAAATCTCCAATGGACTTAGCGAATCTATTTTGCTTTTAAACAAAACATAACATAAATGTTCCACTTAAACCATGCCCTTTCTGGCAACAGATATTTAAAACAACAATAGCAACAGCAACAGAAAACCCAGGCCAGAGCAATATTGGCCACCCAAGCAGAGAGCCTATCAGGTCTTTCCCTAGAAGGAGTTGAGACAAGAGCAAAGGGGCACTGCAGGTAGCAAGACCTTCTGTTGCAGACCACCCCCAGCCTAGTGGGTTGCTTACACCTTTCACAATACCAGCCTTTCCAGCCATTGACCATGAAGCCCAGCGCATTTGAAAGGTGGAAGATAAGAAAAACTCATCTCAGAGTGATGGAGTCATTTTGAACAGATTGCTACTCTCCCTATGGGGCAAAGCTTCTATATCCTATAGGGATGTTTGTAACTGCTGTTGAAGACTGTGTAGTCTGTTGGCTATGCATTAGTTTTGATCATTAGGGCAAATGGAGAAAGCTAAATAAAAGCACATGCTATCCTTGGGCCTATTTTGCAACTGGTCTACTGTATGGTTAATTACTAAGTGAATCTCTCTGTTTAGGTGACAGAAGAAACCTTTTTTCTGACTAACTGAATAATTCTTGCTGTATTTTTAATCTTGTTCCTTTAATCTATGTGGATCATGATGATTTCTTGATCGTGAATCTGCAAAGAACAGATCCTCATAGCAAATAAAAGCAATAGCATATGCACAGTTCTGGAAAAATGAGAACATACCATCAGAGAAAGAAGTGATAAGAAAAACCCTGGACTGTGCTGAGATGGACAAATTAACAAAAGAGATAAAAGAAAAGGAAGACACAGAGTACTATCTAATATGGAACAAGTGGTATGACTGGTTGGAGTACTAGAAATAATAGAGGAGAATAAATGTGGAAAGGTCAAAAGTGGAAAATGTGTGTATAATAATGTATAGTAATAATAATATGTATAATTCTTAGTATGAAGTATAGTATGAAGAAGAAAAACGCAAATAAGAAACAATGGGACAACAAGGACAAATATATCTAAAGAAGAATAAGGGGGAAAAATGTAAATAATAGAAGATTACCGTTATGAAATTGCTGTAAAAAAAGGAGTATACACTGTGTGTGTATGTGTGTTATGTTTTGTTTTGTTGGTTTAAAAAAAAAGTTTAAAAAAAGCAATTAAGTTTTCAAGGGACTAGAGAGGCTATAATAAGAGAGGGTGACCCTCTGTTGTTTAAAAGAAAAATATTGGAGTCTGGGTTTTTCAGAATGGATTCTCTAGAGCAGTGGTGGCGAACCTATGGCACGGATGCCAGAGACGGCACTCAGAGCCCTCTCTGTGGGCACACGTGCCGTCGCCCCAGTCCTAGGCCTTCAGCTGGGTTTTATAAAACTTTTTCGCTTTAGGCCTCTGCTGCCGTGTGCAAAAAAAAAAAAAAGGTTCAATCAATCAGTCAATTTCAACTTTTCGCGGGGAAAAAAAAAGATCTTGCAAAGTTGGAATTGATTGATTGAACTTTTTAGTCCCACCCAGTCTGCCGTTACCACCGCAGTCACGCCCAGCCAATGGGCCACGCCCAGCCAATGGGCCACACCCACTCGGCACCCGACGATGCATAAGTGGGTTTTGGGTTGCAGTTTGGGCACTTGGTCTCTAAAAGGTTCGCCATCACTGCTCTAGAGATTTGTGGAACCTCTGATAAAACAGCAAAACTGCTGGGTTTGTGAAGTTAGCAAAGCAGAGTAAAGGGAGAAATTGTGTTGAATCTTGGTATAGAAAATTAGACATGCATAACATAAAGCAAATCAGGCAGATACATGTCAGGAAGATATGGTCATGAATTTTAAAACCGCAAATTGCAAATGTGCTAATTAATGCTCCATAGAAGGAGAAGGTAAACACTGGTGGACTTGCCTACACAGGGGCTAGCCAGCTTACATGACTGGGAAGGGCAAGATGCAAACAAAAATATTAAAAGGAATTGGACATAGGTAAAGTCTTTTTTTTTTACTCCTCCCATCTTCAGCAAATTCATTTTGCCAAATAGAAGTCTGCATGCAATCTAAATACAGGGGTCCCCAACCCCTGGTCGGTGGACCAGTACCGGGCCGCGGCATGCCAGCAACTGGTCCGCACAAACAAGCAAAGTCCCATCCACGGGATGCAGGCAGCACACAAAACCATGTCCCCTCCGGTCTGTGGAAAAACCTCTCTCCAAGGAACCGGTCCCTGGTGCCCAAAAGGTTGGGGACCTCTGATCTAGATTCTAGAACACATTGTAGTCTGCATGATTCTTTCCTCACCACCAGATGGCAGACTGCCTTCTTTGTGACATTCAAGACAATTTAGATAAAATGGGATAATCAGGAACATGGTTCATTAGGATATTTCTTGTGGCGTATCTATGTCACATGTCCAGTTTGAAGCTGAGACCACAGCCAGGAGGTGGGCAAGGATATCCCCTGGGGATAACAGGCAGCATAGCTAAGAGTAGATTAACCCTAAGATTTGTCTTTTATAAAACTGGCAATCCACAGGCATTGCTCAATACCTTACGCACGAGGCCAAACTGGTTCAGATATACAGGTAGTCCTTGACTTATGATCACAATTAGGATCAGAATTTCCATTGTTAAACAAGGTGGCTGTTAAATGAGTTGCATTGGGTTTTATGACCTTTTCTGCCACAGTTAAGCAAATCACTTCAGTTGTTAAGTGAATCATGTGGTTATTAAGCAAATCCAGCTTCTGTCCTAGACCTTGCTTGTCAGAAGTGGGCTGGGAACCTCGCAAATGGTGATCACATGTTCCGGAGACACTGCAACCATTGTAAAGACATACTGGTAGCTAAGTGGGCAAATTTTGATCACATGATTGTGGGGAAAGCTGCGCTGGTCATAAGTGTGAGGATTGGTCATAGGTAACTTTTTTCAGTGCGGTTGTAATTTTGAATGATTGCTAAATGAATAGTTTTAAGTGGAACACTATATTTTAGAAATCACCAGAAACTGAGTTTATCCCCTTCCTTTTTTTATGAAATCTTCCTGCCTTACATGGAGATCTTAAAATGTATTCATGTATGATAAATTTTGTGTTGACTTAATAAAAATATCTAATATTTCCCTAGTAAGGATTTTAGATTTACCCTTTTTGCCACATTTTTGTAGTCATGAATATATTTTAAAATGCTTGCATGGCACTTTGAGGGCTATTTCTTTGAAGTGGCTCATACGTTTTAACAATTATTGAAGATTATTGTACAAGTAGGTAGCCTGACATAAATACTATTTTTCTTGCCCAATTACTCCAGGAAGGTTTCACATGGATACATGTTCTGCACTTCTAGGATATTCATGATGTATTTATGATTGCAGAAGTAACAAGTTAGCACTTGGAAGTTCTGGTGCATTTTCAACAGCTGGTGAAGCATACTTTCCAATAGGTGAAGCAGGCTTCTGCTAATTTTTTTGTTTGCTTGTTTTTCTGGAGTCAGTATTGATTCCTGGTAATTGTCTGGACAAGTCCCTGCAGAGTTCTTGGCAAGGGTTCAGAAGTGGTTTGCCATTGTCTACTTCCTAGAGCTGAGAGTGAGCGACCAGCCCAAGGATACCCACCTGGCTTCTAGTGAGGACTAGAATTCACAGACTCCTGGTTTCTAGCCAGGAATTAAGGCATCAGGTTAACTGCTACAACAAACTGGCTATCTATTTCTGCTAACTGGTATCCTCCAAATATCTTTAATTAAACTCTGTACTGATGAGAGACTATTGGACAAACTGAGATAAGGTTAAGTTCTTGTCTTTTCCCATGGTCAAAGATCTTCTGTGTGGTAGCATCTTCTGTTCTGTGGAATAACTTTCCATTTCTATGACACACCAGGCCTCAAATTTCAGCCTTCCTTTAAAAATATATATTCTATGCTGGCTTAGCCAGTAACCCTTCCTAAATTATGTTTTGTTTTGAAATAAATTGTTTTTATTCTGGTTTATCATCTTTTATTTTATCATCTTTTATTTTCTTTTTATTGTTATAAAATAAGAACTGAGATGCAAATAGTTCTACTAAACAATAAGGACCCCAAGACATACTTCTTTTACATTTTTTATGTATACAGCTTTTATCCCTCAACCAGGCAATAATATGTCCAGTCAGCCACCCTCAAGGTACTGAATATAGAGATACCAGGCAACCATATGTCCAGTCAGCCACTCTCAAGGTACCGTATATAGAAATGCTTGGTTTGAAAAATCCTGAACTACAAAGGCAAGAACTGAAAAGACATATCAGCAGAAGACCAGAATTCAGGTGCATTTATTTTGTCGCCTTATTAAGCAAAAAAGGTGAGCAGGACAGGAGGAGATTGTTTAAACTAGTGAGAGGGCTTTGAAACACAAGTCTCCTTCTGTGCAGACACAGTCAATGGTTTCCAAACCAGAGTCATTGGGAAACTTGATCTGATGGTTGTCAGACAATGTAATAGTCACTTCTTTTTTGTCATGTGTGAAAAATATCTGAAAAGAAAAAAAAACACTGTGGAGTGAAATATAGAGTTCAGCAGAAGAGACAGCATCCATTTAATTAGCCTAATAATAATGAATAATAAGTTGGGAAGCAGTTGGGTAGGTGAAAGATTTGCCAAAGAAGATCTGACTAATGATTGGTAATTTCATAAAGCTTTTGAGCCTTTAATTATATGATGGATAAACATTCTATTATACAAGGTTGGAGAATATATAGTCTTCCAAATAGAATCCAGTTCCCATTAGTCTCATCCAATATAGACAGTGATTAAGAATGCTGGGAAGAGCACAGGTTCTTAATTTCCTCTTTGTTAGCTACAACAGACTTACATAATTTGAGATCTTCATATATGAAGGACCCCCATCATCCTTAAAAAATTATTCATTGTCACTAGAAAGAGCTAGGAACTCCCCAAGGAGAAGTTGAAAAAGTAAGGAAATAAACTGCTCCCAAGAGCTGCCCATCACAAAACCTTCAAGAGCTTCAGTTGGTACTATCAGAGAAGTAATTAAAGGAACTACTAGAGCAGGGGTAGTCAACCTTGGCTCTTTTATGACTCGTGGACTTCAATTCCCAGAATTCCTGAGCCAGCTTAGCTTAGCTTAGCTGGCTCAGGAATTCTGGAAGTTGAAGTCCACGAGTCATAAAAGAGCCAAGGTTGACTACCCCTGTACTAGAGGATATTAGAAGGACTGTTAGATGAATAATGTCTAAATTAGTCTCTAGGTGTATTGGAATAGAATGCTGATAAGCCACTGGCTGGGAGAATTGGTATTTTTATCAAACACATGCAGAGTAAGTGTTGGGGAAAGCTGCCCCTTATGTTGTGATAGCTTCTCATACCATTCTTAATGGATTTAGCAGAAGACCTTCTGAAAGTGAAAAGGATAAGGTTCATTATCAGTTTGGATAAGAACAAGTTTAGTTAGGAATTCCAGCTTCAAAATAGTTTGCTTAAGTGCATAAGATGTGTGTAGCTCTTAGCCAGTGTTTTTCAAAGTAGGCAGCTTTTAAGATTTGTGGTCTTTAATTCCTAGAATTTCTCAGTTAGCTGGGGAATTCTGGGGGTTGAAATCCGCACATCTTAAAATGGCCAAGTTTGAAAACGCTGCTCTAAGTTTGCCAAGCACGCACATGCATTTTGTCTGTTCTTGCGCATTTTCAAGTCTTACCTCAGTAGGGCTACCCTCCTGGAAAGGGAAGTTGCTCTCCCTGAGTTCTTTCCCCCATTGCCCATTGATCTTGGAATTGCACACGATGGTTCTTATGTCTCCGTGAACATCAAAACGTGCATTGAGGTGTAAAATAATATTGTCTTTGTCTTTGCCAATATTTATTGCAAAACTGTGATGGATGGGGAAAAAAATATGGTAAGATCCTTGTGCAGGAAGAATAACAGAAATAGATTGATTTATGGCATTTATATCCCTCTCTTCCAAAATCACTGAAACCAAAATATTTCTAGGGCAATTTACTAGAGCGTAAAACAAACGACTCCCAGCAGTATTTAATAGATTGTCCTGCATTTAAGGTTCATCATTATCATTCTAAGGTTTATGTGAAAAATAGTGGCAATATGTGCATGAAGTATTTGCCTGGCACTCTTACTTATCCATACTTTATTAACCCAATTTTTTGGCTCACACAGGACACTAAAGTAAACTGGCAGACTGAGTTCACACAACCATGTAGGCTGAAACGTGCTTGGATAGTTTACAGTATGTTCCACAAATGCAGCTACTGAGAATTATTGTGGTAGCTTCCCCCTTCCCTCCTTCACATTGTAATCTGAAGCAAGTTCAGATCTTAAACAGGTGGTCTCTCTCACTCATACAAATGCTCTCCATTGCAGGTTTTCTACTCTGATAAAGAGCAATAAATGAAGATAAGAATAAGTAACACATGTTACTTCAATATTCTGTTCCAAATCAGTCTGGAGCAGGTCATCTCAGGAAATATTTAACTCAATTTACCATAATCTGGATCTTAGTGCATTTTGTTTGTTTTAGTAAAGTTTGACATTGCTTCGAAAGCTTACACAATCAAATTTGACATATAATAAGTATCTTTTCCTCCACCCAAGATTGTGTTGATTTTAAATGTTATATCTGTCTAAATGTTTAGAAAGCAGAATTCCTCTCAGATGTTTAGAATCTTAAAGAGATTTTACACTCTGAGAAGACATCTGCTTTCTGAGCTAAACACAAGATAGGAGCATGAGCAGAGAATTTATGATTTCATGCAAAGATAACAGGAAAGAAAAAAACAAGATAGGGAGCTGCCAATGGCTCATCTCTTCCAGTGCACAAAATCAGAGAAATGTTTACATCTCAAATTTCATGGGACAGTCAAGTTACTGATGTATGGAAAATCACAAGAAAAACAACTTTGGGAACAATTGTGTCACTCTTTCTCAGGATCTGTCTCCACTTGTACCTAACCATGGCATAAACATAGATGGTGGCCTCTTGCCCTGTCCCCATGACATCCCCAAGGACTTTTTCCCTGTCCCTCAATGAGACAGACTTGAAGTCATGCCCCCCCTCTCTCTCTGTGTGTGTGTGTGTAGTTGATAGCTCCAAATGCACTGGCCTTATGCAAAGGCCTTAAGAACTGGCTTGCCATCCCTTACTTTGGAGCAATGTTTCTTAATCTTGGACGCTTTTAAGATATGTGGACCTCAATTCCCAGAATTCCCCAGCCAGCATTCCAGCATTCTTGGAGTTGAAGTCCACACATCTTAAAGTGGCCAAGGTTGAAAAACTCTGCTTTGGAGGGAAACAGAGGCAGCATGGGGATCATCAACGGGAATGGAAAATTTCATGCTGGTAATTTCACACTAACTTCAGGATTGGTGGGAACTCTGAAACTTGGTAATGGGGAAAAGGCATTCACTGCCAATTCCAACCTTCTCCCACCCAATTTGCAGCCTGGCAGCTGCCTCGCCTTGCCCTTAAGCTGAAGCAGTCACATAGCAATGTTCTTGCTCAAGCATCTTTCCCAAAGAAGATCAGTTTTCTTGACTTTAATTAGTAGCATCTGTCTCTTCCAGGGATCTTCCCTGCCTTTGGGGTGCAAGTGGGAGATGTCTGAGCCAAATAATGGGAATGATTTTATTACCAGTAAAGGAAGAGTTGGGGCATGTTGATCTACAGAATATCTGTCTCAGTGACAAAATACAGACTCCCCCAAGAGGGTCTACAGATGCCTAATACACTCCCCACCAACACCGTTGGTGCTTGCCAGAGGGTGTTACAATTCCCCTTTAACTAGAAGTGATGGGAGCTTAAAAGCAGCACAATTTGGAAGTCACCCGCTTGGGTAAGTCCATCGTGTAGCATGATTTTCATAATATCCTGCAATTTTTCTCTTTCAAATTGTACCTTTTTGCGATGTGAATTCCTTTTTTTCTTAAGTGGCCTTCAAAGACTAGATTTTAGTTATAATTTGTACTTCTTCAATATATTTTAAAGGGGAATATTCCTATCTGTATGTTACCATTTTTTGGCAAGATACTCCACTGTTTATCATTTGGAATGATTTCTAAAATATTTTCCTGCCTAGACCTGCTCTTCCTCTACAGACCTATCACCCACTTTTGCTTTCATGTCAAGCCAAACATTAAGGACTGATTGGAAATTACTAAGTGGTGCTGATCATGCAGTTTTTTCCAAGGAAAGTCTCCAGTTCCTTTCCTGACATTGGTGAAAACTGGAAGAGTAAGCATACAGTTTTAAACTTGTAGAGTCATATGTGAGAGCTGTTGGTGTAGTGACTAAAGCATCAGGCTAGAAACTGGAAGGTCATGAGTTCTAACTCCGTCTTGGGCAAGCTAAGTATCCTTGGGTTAATCACTTTCTCTCAGCCCTAGGAAGAAAGCAAAAGCAAACCATTTCTAAAAAAACTTGCCAAGAAAACTGCAGAGATGGTCCAGGCAATCTCTAAGAACCAGGCATGATTGAATAGAAGGAAAAAAACAAGGCCTATGTAATAGTCAAATATCCATTTCTGCAAAAAAATACCAAAAAAACCTCCAATAGTCAAATGCCAGGGTTTGAAAAAAAAATCAAGATAATTTTTCTCAACTTTATGAAAAAAGTCTTTATGCATCTCCCACAATTCCTAGCTTGAATAACATTTGAATATGCTGGCTTGAGCTGTTGAGCTGTGATCCAACACATCTGGAAGACACTTGGCTGAGGAATGCCACAGTATGAGTCAACAAATGGACAAACACGGGTCTCTAAAAATGGAGACTCAAATTGGAAACCACAGTCAGAAGAGCATATGTACAGTTTTCTAATCATCTTACTATTTCTTTTAGAAGACCACCAAACACAGATTATTGTGTGCAGTGAATAGAGGAGAAGCACATTCCAAGAGGAGACAGAAGGCAGACAGACAGTAGGGCTGCTGCCCAACAGCTGGTTTTATTTAGTTTCTTGGCAGGAGTAGCAGAGAGCAGGGAGGACGTGTTCAGATATGAGTCACTGGAAAATGTTACAGTGGCATTAACCCTTTTCTAGCAAATTGTCCATGGAGATTCTCAATCATCCAGATCATGGTTGTCCCAAAGATTTTTTCCCCCAAAAGATGTTTGGAAAAGACAACTTTGGAATCTTTTCTAGCAAGTATTTTGCTCCTTTTAGAGTAAGAGAAGGAAAGACGCAACATGATTCTTCTGTTTTGTTACTGAGAACTACTAAGTTCTTCCTCCTACTCTCATAGGTCCAAGACTGTACTTTATTTCATTGGAGAATATATCAGTGTAGAGAGTCAGGGAGATTATTTTGATAGAAATATGCTAGAATCAATATATAAACAAAGAGGGCTGAAACACTGTTTAAGTCTCAGAAAGCAAGGTAGTATCCAGAAATAACTCAAGCAATCTCATCCCTGATTCGCTGGGATACAAGAAAGAGAGAAATAAAGCACACCAGATTTTCAAGATTCCAGTATTATATCCTATCTCAATAAAGTATAGTTCTAATTTAATGTGGAGTTCATTTTCTGCTCTGGCTTCCTGATGGGATTGGCAATCTGACAGGTACAAAGACATTTCTGTATGTTACTTAACCATAGTTCCCAGGCATTTTGGAAGAAGCCATTATGGTTAATTCAGCTTTTAACAATCTGACATCTTCCAGATGTGTTAGATATAAACTCCTACTGTACATTGGCCATCACCTGGTGGGGAAAGCTTATATGAACCAATACAAGGTTCTACTACACATGATTCTAAATATGTTCCAAATTATCTTACTAGTGATGCCAACTTACCTCTTAGCTCCTGGTAGAACATTACCTTTCACAGACACCTTCTGGCCAGGTGCAATGCTCAGGTTAGTACAAACAATTCCCTAGAAAAGGAATTCCAAAAGCATTTGGTGAGTTGTTTGTGTAACCTCCTTTGTAGAAAAGGTAAATTGGAATCTACATCCATTATGAACAACTGCTGTTGGGCTATTTGAAGCCAACAATTTGCTGCACTGATAGAAGATTTTACCCAGTGTTACCAGTTCAGAGAATCATTCCAGAAGGGATTGCAATACTCTCACCTCAGCCAACAACAATGGGATCAAATCTGTAACATCTCTAGAGGTTCACTGGTTGAGAAAGATATTCTAAGCAAATAAAACTGGTACAAAGTTAATTGAATTAGCAGAAATACGGAATATCATGCATTTCCCCTATAATGCGCCCTGATATGTTTTGTTCCTAGATTAGGACACATAGCAAAGTGGTCCACTAACCAAATGCAAATTTATATTGATACTTTCCAGCTAATCCAAATAATGTGTGGCCAGAACAGCAATAGGAATGATATTTTTGCATAAATCAGAAGGGATAGCATAACTGGTTATTTCTCATCAGACTATACATTATTAGGTGGAAGGATTTCTAATCTGCACTATGTTTACATAAAAATCCCGGAAATTAGTTATTCCATATTAGCATGGCACATTAAGATGTTATCTTTTAAGTAGACAGCTCTGCTGGGAATGAAAAAATAATCATATAATTGGAATATTTGTTGCTATTGATAGTAAAAACAAACATCCTCCTCCTCCTCCCTTCCGTTATTAAACACAAGAGTAGCTATAACTTTGACCAAATGCTCTATCATTGGGTGGTTCTGGACAGTTGCATTAAGGCAGCCATGACACGAAAGAAAGAACCTCATCTGAGATTTTCATCTTGTTCTCTCTGAGCTGGCATTCTTTCGCTCCCAGACCATCATTACTGCAGCCTCATCCTGCTTTTCTCTATCCTGCCAAACCTAACAGAGCCGAGAGGAGCGAGACAAGAACCAGGCTGAGTCATGATGATGCCAGCCACCTTTTCTCTTGCTGCAAGCTGAATTTCACGATTGGAAAGGCCGTGAAAATAGCAGAGAAGTGCTTCAAACCCATAGCCATCTTCTGCAAGGAAGTGAAGCTCCTGCCCATTTGACCGTGTATGCCAGGGATTTTGGAGAGGGGAAGAGGTGTTTTGACATCATCATTTGATAGTTAACTTTTGCACAGTAATTCATAACTGGAAGCTTGTGAAAAATTTCAAAAGTAAAAGATGGCAACATGAACAATGAAAGCTTCCAGTCCCTTCCTTTATGGAAAGATGACTAAGTTCAGACTCCTATCACATTGATCCTGAATGCCTGATGCGATGTCCTTCGGGAAAACTGTTCTCAATCCCCATCTGCTATTCAGAGAAATGGCTACAAAAGTCTTTGGGGTATGTTTAAGAGATTAAAATTGGCAAAGTATGTTTTATGAAGAGGCAAGAGAAATCCTAGTTTTTCTGATGCCTACAGGTTTTTGTTTTTTTTACAAAGCAGCCAAAATAAAACTCAAGCAATATTCCTTCCTGACACTGAACTAAAAAAAAAATGGAAAAAGATTCATTTCGGTTTTTTGTTGTTGTTGTAAAAGTTAAGTTACCCATAAAAGAGAGAAAATGATAGATAATGTGAGGAAAGGCCTAATAGGGCAACGCCCTGCAAGTCTATGCCAGCCTGAGCCACACCAAGTTGCCCCAAGACTTTGAACATTCCTGTTATTTATTCCCCCTAATAGATGTCTTCAGTTCCTTCAAATTTGTGGATTTAAAATCATGCTAGACATATATAATAATAATGAGATTACAGAGTCTGCAAAACTGAGGCTTCCGTCAGCAGCTTTTTTTTTCAGCAGTTTTCTGCAGCTACTGCAAAATTGGGAGAAAGCTGATAGGATGAGAATAGGGAGAAAACGATTGTTAAGCTGAAGCAAATCTAAGCCAAACTTCCACGAACTTTTCCCAAACAAATGAGAAAATTACAATAACCTCATAGCTAGTCAATCCTTCAGAAACTCTATATTAGATAGAAACCTGTTAAGAGACCACACATTCTATTTAACTTTTTTTAAGCCAATTTCACCTTTCACTGTGGTACTACTACAATGACAGCTTTTAGGAAAAATCAGTCAGCCAGCTCAAAATCAAGATCCCCTCTCCAGAAGGATCAGGGTAGATTAGGGTATCTTGCCTCTGTTTCCAACAGCAGGAAGGCAAGGTACCCTAATCTAATCTGAATGTCTGGCTTCAACAATAGCCAGCATCCTTAAGCATCGTACATCACTGCCCCATAAACTCACAGGCATGGCTCTGTTCCTTGTTCCTGCAGCTCACGGAGAAGATTCTACACAGAGATGAAGGGAACTATGATGCCACTCCCTTGCTTTTAAATACTCTGCAACTGAGGAATTATAGACTCCACCAACCAATAGAAGAGCAGCAGTGAATGATGGCTGGAAGGATTATCAAGGCAGTTGTTTGTGGGGGATGTGGCAATGTGGCATAGTGTTTTTTTTTTTTCATTATGCATTGAGGCCAATGGAAAATACTTTTACCGTACAAAGAGAGGGTTTTATTGTCCAAGATCTCTCCCCTCCCCAGTTTAAACTAAGTAGCTGGCAGGCACTTCTAGGTCTCTTTATTGAAAAAGCCTCTAGAGACCATAGCCAAAAGATCCAGAGATATTTGAATAAATGGCTTTATTAAAAAAAAAAAGTGGGGGAAGCTTAAACCAGAATTACTGAATTAACCTATTGTTAAGGCATGATTCTTATATCTAACTCAAGATACTATATTCTTGTCCAACAACAGTGATGGGCACACATTTATTATTAGATTGTTTTGTTGTCTGACTTTCTTCCAAACAGAGATTTTATCCTAATGTTTTACTCTTACCTGTCATCTCTCCAGGGTGAGACAGAAATATATTGATTTTGATCTTAGGAAGGATTGCTATGTGTTTTTCCTTAACCAGAATGATTCTATTTTAGAATATTTTGTGGATTATTTTCTGGGTCCTTCAGGTCGTTCTTTCCACGAAAAGAGAACATAACCATCAACAGTTAATATGACTAGGCTGAAATCTTATGATCTGTGGGAGGACTTACCAGGGATCATAAGATGTTTTGCAATTTCCCTCTGAAGCTGAAGGAAGAATGGGGAATCTGGTACTGAAAAATCCTTCTGTAAAATTTCAAAACCACATCTTTGTCACACCAGAAAATCTAACATTGGGAAGGATCAAAAGAAGGTTTGCAGAGTGAGGCTGTAGAAATGCAACATGCTAGTTGAAAATCCTGAAAGTTGCAAATTTATTACATTTGAAGGACATCGGGTTACAGTTAAGTACCGTACCTAGGCTCCTTTATTTAGGCCTCTATTTTTCTTTCTCTGTGACATTAATTGCCAGTACTTCATAGCATTTCTTCCATCTTTGCAAGCTGCAAGGATGTTCTAGGCATCACAGTGACAAAATGAGCTTGCAACTTTTCATCAAAACTTAATGCTTTAGGAAAGCCAGAGAGAGAGGGAGCCATGAATAGATGTTCACACTGAAAGATGTACAGTAGAATATCATATAGCAAAAGAAAAAAAAACAGGCTATATTATGTAGCATAAAAAATAAACTAAAACAAGCAGCAAACCCCACTCTCACTTGCACTGAGGATGTAACGTAGTTAGGTAATAAAAAGCCTGCAAGCAAATAACCAATCTAAGAGAACAAAAAGCATTCCACAGTTCAATCCTGAGCTACAGATACTCCCTTCTATTCAAACAAGTCATATTACCCAGCAAAGAGTAGAATCATTATCTTGGCTTTGTCACTTTGGTAGGTCATCCATACTGGCTGCTACAACTTTTTTGTTTAATTTTTAATTGATCCACAGTCATCTGATAAGAGCTCAGGTAGGGTCCAATGCTGCCAAAAGGCAAGGTGGGGGGGCTCATTAAATTGGGGTGCCTTGAATTGTTTAGACAAGTGGCCAACTTTCAGATCTAATCTAACCCCTTAAGTGGGTGTGGCTTGATGATAATCCAGCTGGTTTCAGATGGAGTTAACAGAAGAATTTAGTACAAAGGCAAAGGCTTTTCAGCAATTTCTGCAGAAGCTGAGAATGACCAGTTTTTGGTATAGCTTGCCAATTGTGAGACTTTTTCAAGTGGAGGATAGGGGGTGGGGAGAATAAGTTCTCTGAAGAATTAAATCTGCAGAGTAAAGAAAAATAAAGCCAGAGGCAAAACGGCTGTTTCTGTGGCTTGTGGTTTTGCTTGTATTTTCATCTCAAGGCAGCTGAAATCCTTCCATGAGTTTCAGAACAAACGGTTCTCCTTTGCTCTACAATACCAGCTTATGCTTGCTTATGGAAATTGTATTAATGGATCTTCCTGACAGTTAGAACAATTAACAATTAACCAGTGGAACAACCTGCCTCCAGAAGCGGTGAATGCGCCAACACTGGACAGTGTTCTTCTTTTTAAGAAGAAACTGGACAGCCATTTGTCCGAAATGGTATAGGGTTTCCTGCCTGAGCAGGAGGTTGGACTAGATGACCTCCGAGATCCCTTCCAACTTTATCATCATCATCATCATCATCATCATCATCATCATCATCATCATCATCATCATCATCATCATCATCATTATTATTATTATTATTATTATTATTATTATTATTATTCTCACGGAATTCCAAAATTTAATGCATTGATGATATAATAAGTGCACAAAGATAAGAGACAGTTGCAGAGGGTGAATGCTATATCTAGAAAGTGTGGGGATATCATCTTTCCCAAGCACTTTTCAGCAAAAAAAACACATCCATTTCCAGGGTATTCCTGTTGATCTAGCCTTATAAATATAACGTACGATAGAGGGGTGGGTAGCTGCTGGCCTTTGTTTCCTATACTTTAGAGCTAGGTTATCTACTTTTCTGTGGTCCTGTGGCATCCTTAGTGCTCTTTAAGCTTGGTTGTTTCCTTACAGATGTTTCATTACCCCAGTAGATAACATATTCAGTGCAGCAGCATCAAGCTTTTCTGTAGTCCTTTAAACTCACAAGACATGATTTTAATGCACTCCCCATTTTCCCTTCTACCCTCTGGTGCAAACATACAGGAAAAGAGGGGTGTTAATCTTTCAATAAGCTTGTTTTAATTTTTTGTTTCTTTTTTATTATTAAGTTTTATTCATTTATATAACATAAAGTGTGAAAATACAAAAGCAAATAGTAGGGGACAACAGTAGAAAAAGGGAAAACAAAAAAGGTGTGAAGAAATGGGGGAAAGAAACAAAAGGCACTGACTTCTGACTCTCTCTGTTGCAGTAAAATAAGACATTAAAATCAAATCTCAACTTTTTACATTTATATAGTAGTATGCACTTGCCATTTATGTATCGGCAAATCAGTCTAATCGGTAAAGCCCAAAATCATGATATCACTTTTTTCCACCTCAAGCACAAAGTCCAGCAGCGGTTTCCAAGTAGAAACAAAAGTACTTATATTCTTTTCTTTTATCAGCACAGTCAACTTGGCAGTTTTTTGTTTCTTTTTAAGCAATCCTAATTCCTATCTCTCAGACTTGAAAATTGAGGTTGGATTCCTTCTAGTAAAAAAGACAGTTTGGAATCTTCGAAATATAGTTAACAGGTATGTGTGGCAAAACATTTGTGAAGCATAAAAACTTCTACTGAAAGTTTGTATATAATGCTTGCTATCACAGTCTAACTTGGGATTCTGGAAGCTGCAGACCTAGGATATATGGAAGAACCAGGCTGGAAACTCCAATTAGTTTAAAATGAGAGGACTCACAAAATATCTTGCCACAGAATTAGAATTATGAAATATTAAATCAATACTCCCAGTAGATGGAAAGGCAGGGAGATCAGGTAAGGGAAAAACTTGGGGTTTAGGCCAGCATGAGCTAGGGATGCAGAGACTTCAAGCCTGCAGGGTCTAGTTTCATATTTTTTTTCTTTAACAAAAATCAGGTACAAAATAGTGGCTTGAGAGAATGCAAAGAAATCTTGACCTTACAGTTGAGGAATGACTATGCCTCTGAACACACATTCAGATTAGAATGTGTTACCATATCAGAACTGACTTACAGTTCAGGCACTTATAAAAACCACTTCTGTTTTTCATTCAAAGCTTTCTTCTACCTTGACACTATAATTTAGGAATGGAGAGAAAGGGGTTTTGATTTCATTACAACAGGGAAACAGAAAGTCAGATCTCTACAGCAAAGGACTGATTATGTTGGTTGGTAATCTCAAACTACATTCTCCCCAGTCATAGTCTAAATAAGTAACAGATATCTGTTCTGACTATGAACCTGTATATATAACTTTTTTGGACCAAGAGACACTCTTAGAGTTGCACATATATCTCTGCTATAAACTATTCTCATCCTCAGCTCCACTAAGGGTGGATTTAACAAGCAAGAAATTGTGGAGTCCATCTGGTTAGGAACAAGGAGAAACCAAGCAAGAACTAAAATAGATTAAAACTCACTCCTTGGCACAAACAGTAATTAGTTCCATTCCACAAAGCATGACATTTGGCTTATAGTGGAAATTGTATCAGATTGCAAATATACTAGAATCTGGTGCTAGTTAGCCTGCCACTCCTTGGATGATTCATCTTTATAAATTGGTCCTAAAGTATCAAAAATATCAGGCTCTTTTCTGAAAAAAGACTATATTAGCCAGTCTGTGATGTTAACAAAGTTCTGCCATTCATTCTGTAGTCTATGATCACCTTCCAAATATTTTCTAATAAAAATGCATAACAATGAGATATTAAACTGATAATGAATTAGAAAATATGTGTGAGCTGCCCCTTTCCCCTTGCTTTTGTGCTTTGCTACCATGCGGTGACATCCTGCCATGAACTCTGGGGAGGAGGGGATGGGAGGGGGGATGCTTGCGGGAAAGCAAAAGTATTTCTGTATTTCCCTGAGAAGCTGCTTCAAGGTCATCTGGCTGGGAGAAGAAGGTAACTGCATACCAATCTACTTTTGAAGTTCTGTTCTGAAAACATCTTGCTTGAAACTGATTGGTCGTTAGGGGTCAGTGATGAGAGGCAGTTAAGGGAGGGAAAAGTTGAACTTAGGGATTTTGGTGTGCGATTCTCTGTTCTGGTTATGCATTACTGCCAAACACTTGACTTCTAATAAAATTATACCTTGCTCAATAAATTGAGCCAAGGATCATTTCTATTTTTCGGTTTAAGTGCTGGCATGTCTGACAATATGACATTTCTATTTTGTTGATCTTTGCTCACATATTACCACGTGTTTTTTTTTAAATTAAACTCCATATTTCCAACTGCACAGAAACCTAGCTCTCATTGCACTATTCCACCTCCCCCCACCCCCACTCCCCAAAGTTTAAAATGAGTCCAGCTGCACCTTGAATAATCTCTGCTATCTGTGTAACCAGGCCTGACATAGACCATTCACATATGGAATTTATCACTAGATTTTGCCTCAGCCATGCATGTTGAGTTATTGGCAAAGGCACCATTATAAGAAATTACCCTGGGGAGTCCATTCTGTTTTTAAAAAAGCAGCATTTTGGTCTCCTCAGTGCAATCCAAGATCAATACTCCTGCTCTGGTGGAATATGACAATATTGCCCGGTCAGGGGAATTTGCAGAGGGTTATATGAAGACTGCTGATGAAATCAAAACCCAAAATTCTCCTTTGCTTTTCTATTACTTTCCACCCCCCACAACTTTGGCAGGCTGCCAAAGAAGAGAAAAATAACTTTTATTACATTTTGAATTGATCTCTTGCACAGCATAGAGCTTTTGAAATGAAGAGCATGGACCTTGGAAATTAAAATAAAGTCTGCCCATGTATTTAACTAGAGCAGTGGTGGCGAACCTATGGCATGGGTGCCAGAGGCGGCACTCAGAGCCCTCTCTGTGGGCACGCTCACTGTCGCCCCAGTCCTAGGCCTTCAGTTGGGTTTTATAAAACCTTTTCGCTTTAGGCCTCCGCTGTCGTGTGCAAAAAAAAAGGTTCAATCAATCAGTCAATTTCAACTTCTCGCGGGAAAAAGAAAGATCTTGCAAAGTTGGAATTGATTGATTGAACTTTTTAGTCCCACCCAGTCTGCTGTTACCACCACAGCCATGCCCACACAATGGGCCACACCCACACAATGGGCCACACCCACACAATGGGCCATGCCCACCCGGCACCCAACGATACATAAGTGGGTTTTGGGTTGCAGTTTGGGCACTTGGTCTCTAAAAGGTTCGTCATCACTGGACTAGAGCAATAAGTTAATCCTTCCTACTCTGAATGTAAAAAAATAATTGTGAAATTAAACTTCTACGAAAGATGCTTCTCTCCCCATATGATAACCCTATTCCCAGGAAAGGCAGGATATTGTGAAAAAGGGACTACATCAGCTAACTCCTCTGTATTATCTGATCTGGGTGCCAGTTTGTTTTCTGACTCAATTCAAAGTGGTGATATTAATATAAGTCTCAATGGATGGCAATTCCTGGTTAACTTAGCTTAAACTCAGAAGTTGAGCAGGTCAAGCCTAGTTATTAAGATTGAAAATCTCCTGATAAATATCTTTGTAAACTAAACTGGGAAGCTGAAAAACCATTCCAGGAGAAGGCATTGGCAAACTACCTCAGTATTTCTACTAAACTACTGAAGCTCAGTTTGAACTCTTTCCTTTATTTAGACGCTTGGCAACTGACTCGTATTTATGAGGGTTGCAGTGTCCCGGGGTCATGTGATCACCTTTTGCAAATGTCTGACAAGCAAAGTCCATAGGGAAGCCAGATTCACTTAACAACTGTGTTATTACCTTAATTTCAGTGATTTACTTAACATCTGTGGCAAAAAGGTCATAAAATGGGGCAAAACTCATTTAACAGCAGTCTTGCTTAGCAACAAGAATTTGGGACTCAATTGTGGTCGTAAGTTGAGGACTATCTATATTATGACTTCTTTGGCCTCAAGGATACATTTTTTATTTTTTTTCCTAGATGTTCAAAAACATCAGTGTTCATGAAGGTTTGTATTTTTAGTAAAAACCTATCCGAGCTAGCAGGATATTACACTTCTCCAAGTAAGAAAAGGGGGAGAAAAATGTGGGCAGGAGAGTGAGTAAATAGATTAGCTGGCCAATGCTTCTCTGGGCATTGTGAAGTTGAAGGACCAAAATTTGTGGAGGGTACCAGACTGGGGAAGTGATCCCTCAAAAAATAAGTACAGTATTAACAATAAGTTAATAAATGACAATGTGAGGTCATTCTGGAATTGTGGTAAGGAAATTCTGTTGCCTAATAACTCACAAAGAGAAGTCAGTTGAACAGATTTTAAAACAATGAATCAAAAAGGCCAATTTGTTGCACTCACTAGATGAAAAAGGTTCAACAGGAAAATGCCTCCAAATGCCTCCAGGAGAATCCACCATAAAGTATCCATGCTGATGTATAAAGAATGCTATCTCTGTCTTTAGCAGTGAACTATTCTCAAAGTAGGCTAAGATATGTCTTTTATTGCTACATAATGACTGATGCTGTCAGTCCAATGTAACATGGAAGGCCCCATCTTCTCCCACGTTGATGTGCTTGTAATTGTCTTGCCTATGGCTTGGCAAATCCACACAGACTCTAGATTCTCAAGCTTCCACACTGAGGCTCCTACTGGGCCTACCTTCCAACCTGTTTGCATACAAGAGAAATACTAACCATGTACACACCACCATACCCTCTCTGCCATCTTTGTACCTTTATTATGCACGTTTGAGTTTGTGGAACTATTGATGGCTTCTGTCTATTCACCAACAATGGCCACCAGCATGCATCATCTGGTGCTAGGTTCAAAGATGAGAGACAGGAGATACAACCTCTCCACCACCTGTTCCAATTTCTTATATTTCTATGATGTACTAAAACACAGAAACAGTCTTCTAGTTTAGGTATCATACTAAATTACTTTATACTTAGGCAGTTTACCAGTCTATCAAATCAAAGACAGGAGCTGGAGATAACAGGATTTACTTGCTACTGTCCCCCAGAATCAGGTGTTCAGAAGGAATAAGCAAGTCTTCGAACTATTGGCTGGTCTCAATATTCCTCACCATTGACCATAGTCTGTGGTTCTGAGAATGATAATTCAGCAATATCTGCAAGACCACAATGTACTGATGAAACTACCATATACCCACCACTGTTACTGGTAATCTATCTTCCACAATTCTTCTAATTGCCTTTAATGGCATCTACATTAAAGGACAGTACTACACTTTGTGGCACTGAATTCCATAATTTAAGCAGCAGTATTTCTAGGATAGAGCAATGGATTTAAGTGTATCTTTTTGTATTTTCTTACATGATCTTTACACTTTTTAAAATTCAATTCAATGCAATAAAGTATATCCAAGAATAAGGAAACATTTATAATTACCATTACTGACACATTGCATTCTTTCAGTGTAACCCTGGAGCATGTTGTGCAGCAAAGGTTGATTGTGTTTGATAATAATTTTCATTTAACTTGGAAATATACTCTTTCCTAGGAAATAAGTTAAGTTAACGGAGATTATCCTAGGCATGCTTTTTGTAGTGAAAATATATTTTTAAAAATAAGGGTTCTACTTTATTACTTTAATACTGTTTTGAATGTTAATATAAAAAAGGATACATGGACTAGTAATCAGCCTGAGCATTTTATACAGTTTACAAGGAGGCACTTGAAAATAGCCTTCCGCAGTGGCAGCAGGCAAACCATCCCTTAGCCCTCCGCTCTGCAGTTCTTCCCCCTTTTGGTGCCTCTTTCAAATACTCATTCTCCCTCATTTCAGAATCCATTTCAACAGTGGAACTGATTACCCAGTGAAGTGGTGGGCTTCCCGCCACTGGATCTGTTTCAGAGGCAGCTGGATGGCCCTTTTGTCAGAGATTCTTTATCATGGATTGTTGCAGCAGGAAAGCTCTCTTCCATCTGTGTTTCTCATTCGTGTGGTAAGGACAAAAGATGGAAGAAACGGTGGGTAAACCACAGTGTTTCAAATAATCAGTTGAGTTCTCTGGATCCTCCAGTAATATGAACGAAGGAGTAAAGGTGATTTCTCAAGAATAAAGCAGTGTCTTCCGCTTCTGTTTAGAAATAACATTAGACTCAGTCTGGGCACCCTACATCCCTATTCTGCTCTATAATCTGTACTGTCTAGACCAGGGGTAGGCAACCTTGGCTCTTTTATGACTCGTGGACTTCAACTCCCAGAATTCCTGAGCCAGCCCTGGTCTAGACATATTTCCAGCTACATGAGAACTGCAAACTACCATATGTATGAGAAGTTCTTTTGCTTCTCATGGAATTTCTCATGCTCTCTTTTGAGATAAAGTTTAAGGTTGGGGGTGTTGTGCATATTTATTTGGAAATAAATTTTTTTTGAATGCAACATTTAATTCTGAGAGAACATAAATAGGACATTTTGTGAAAAGGGCAGAATTGCTACAAAATGTTATACTTACCTCACTCAGAATATGTAGCAACAGTAAAAAAAAACAATGTTTCCAAATATTAGGAAATAAACTGTGACCAACTGAGGGACCTGTATACACAAAATCTGAAACATTGTACTGTATGCAGTTTTTGTTCCATTTTCAAAAGGACATCACGGAGATGGAAAGGTATTAGAGGGAGCCAATCGAATGACCTAATAACTTCTCGAATAAGTTATTCAATAACATATTCTCATGGCACAATGGATGGATATAAATAACACAAAGATCTCACAAAGAATTTGTAATAGGCAATGTTTTAAGTTGTTCCTAAACGATCTGGAGCAATAAAATGCTGATCTACATTGATACCATTACTTTATTTAGAGTAGCAGTTAAAACGAAAAGAGATACCAAGAACTCTGAAAGGAACTGCAAGGGTGCACATTAAATAACAAAATATGGTCTAATGGAAGCAAGTGAAGCACAACTGGGCCATAAAAAGAATCCAATTTCACATATATAGAGGCTGAACTGGCTCATCAGAAAGTTGGGTTAATTAATAATGAAGATAATGATGCAGAAAAAAATTCTATGTACATTTCCTTCCTTCCTGCCTGCCTAAAATTAAACTACCATTATCATAACAATTTATCAAAATGTATAATGAAATCACATTTAGCTGCCTGCCCACAATATGGTTGTTACAAAACGCAACGGCTTTTGAAACCAAGGGGACTTTTCATAATAGCTTGTGATTCTGACCCAAAAATCTGCTGATCAAAATAAATGAAGACTCCCACATGTTTAGGCACCTGACACAGCTCTTTGAATTCTGGCTTTGTTGTTCAGTTGAGAAGTATGTGAAATTCTGCCAATGGAAAAGAGCTTGGGGACTAACAGTCTTGCACAGATGCATTCTAACTTACTGTAATTTTGTAAAATAAATCATAAATCAGTTCAGTCCATGCTAATGTAGCTTGTACATACATCGATGCATACCCACACCCACCCACACACACACATGTGCACAAACACAGAGAAAAAGCAGTCTGGAAGTGAAATTTCCCTGCTCTGTTATAGATTCAGGAGCAAATGATTGGGCTTCTGGATTTGTTTCTTTTAACCTGCCTAAGACTGATGGTTGGGTCTGAAGAGTCATTATCTTCTCAATTAAAGGAGTTAAATATAGGTAGTCCTCCGCTTACAACCACAATTGAGCCCAAAATATCCATTGCTAAGCAAGACAGTTGTTAAGTTGCACTTTTTACATTTTACAATCTTTTTTGTCATAGTTGTTAAGTGAATCATTGCAGTTGTTAAGTGACTCATGTGGTTGTTGAGTGAGTCTGGCTTCCCCCATTCAATTTGCTTGTTGGAAGCCAGCTGGGAAGTTTACAAATGGTCAACATGTCATAAACACAGGGCAGTTGCCAAGTGCCCAACTTTTGATCATGTGACCATGGGGACGCTGCAATAGTTATAATCAGTGTGAAAAATAGTTGTAAGTCACTTTTTTCAGTGCCATAACAGTCACAAAACGAATGGTTGCAAGTCAAGGAGTACCGGAAATGTGAATCACAAGTTTTCCTTCCACTCAAAGTTGGCTTCCATTGGAGCAGGATTTTAGAATTGTGGCTGAAAAGTTGTCAAAGGTGTGAGAAGTGTGGGAAATATTTACTACCACATCTCTTTATTGTGAGAAACAAACCTACAGTCTCATTTTGGACAGATAGTAGGAAAAAAATGCCTGTATTTGAAAGCTAATTTGGCAGCTACCTGCCAACAAGAAAAACTCCATGTGGCCTGTATGTAGCAACAATAAAAGAGTATTGCTAAGAATTGCATCACTGCCTGTCACCTGCATTATTTCAGTGGTGTCACTTGTAGTCTGGCTTTTTTTAAAAAAATGATAATGGTTGAATATTTAATACTTAGTATCTATCCTTACTTTTTTTTTCTTCCCTTCAATCATATCTGATTCTCAAAGACTATCTGAATAAGTCCCCACTTATTTTCTTGGCAAGGTTTTTCAGAAGTGGTTTGCCATTGCCTCCTTCCTAGGACCAAGAGAGAGTGAATAGTTAAAGATCATACAGCTGGCTTTGTGCCTAATGTGGGACTAGAATTCCTGATCTCCTGGTTTCTAGCCTAATGGCTTAACCACTACACCAAACCGGCTTTTAAAGCACTCCTGTTTCCCTCTTCACTGGAACTCAAGTAACATATTTTTCTCAAGCTTATGATAGTTGCACACAACTGGAATTCCGAAAGGCACACATGCAGGGCAAGCTGTACAGAAAATTGGCTGAATTGTGTCTGTTACTTGTGTGAGTCTGCTACAATGAAAATCATTAGATGTATCTTTTTGGTTTCCACATATATTCATCATTGCACACTAAAATTCAAACTTACACAATATAATCTGTAAAGCATGATCGCTCATCTTCTTTCCCGATTACAGAATTTGTTTTGTTCATGAGAGGCATGAGTCTGACTGCTACACATTTGTCCAAGCTCATAAAAAAAAATTAGCAAAGGAAAAGGTTGTCTATTATTTTTTAAAGAGCAGCTTTCTGCTTTTATCCAAACAATTTATATGGTTGGTCAGATTGAAAACATAATAAATACCAACATGTGCCTTGCTGATTGTTATTTTGTCATGAGCTAGGCTTTTTATATATATATGTTCAATACTAACTATAATGCTTTCTATTGATTTACTAGGGATAAGAACGGGATTATAAAACCCATGGCTCCATTGTCTATAATACACGGATATAAACAAACAAAAATATGAGCTTCAGCTTTAGTGCCGAAGGACAGATATGATTTAATGTATACCAGAGCCCCCCTGATTAGAATACAACAATTGATTTTTTTTCAAAGAATGAGAGAGGAGTTACACTGTATATTTAAAAAAATCCATTCTTGCTCAAAAATCCAAATGAATGTTATAAGCAGTGCTTGATTGCAGGTAATAAAAAAAATACTGTTGTCAGCATCTATTATTGTCTTCTCAATGGTGAAGAATATGTGAATTATGTCTTCTTAGAGAAAATAGCAAAGTTTTAAAAGAAACTTGACTTTGTAGTGATGGGAGGCTTTAATTATTCTAGCATCCGTTGTATCCAGTTTGGTAGTGTGCCTAAAGTGTAGGACTGGCTCCAGGAAAAACTGGGTTAGAGAGAGAATGATGTCTACCACCTTGACCCTTTGTGCCAAAGGCTAGATGCAATCAAACAAAATCTGTTGGGACACAAACTCCTTCAAGCGTAATTTTGGCAGGAAATTACTAACTACTTTCAGAGGGCGGAGGGAGATATAAAAGGATTAAATATTTTTAACTTAGGTGTGTGATCTCAGAAAAATATGCATTTGAGGCCTCAGGAAAAGGTATGGCTTCTTTGAGGAGGCACTAACAGGTGCGGTGAGCATGCCTTTGGACTCTCTGAAGTACCTTTTCTGCTTCTTATCTGAATAATTGAACTCCCTAAATGAGCCTGACCTTCAGGCCAGTTTAATTCCATTTCTTGGGTAGTGAAGAAATTAGCTGATTATATGACTGAATCCTTATTATATTTTAAACATATTGGGAAACTGGTGAAACCCCAGATGGCTGGAAGATAACAAATGTTGATCCTATCTTCAAAAAGTAGAAAAAGGAGAATCCAGCAAACTACAGACCAGTCAGTCTGATATCAGTATTTGGGCTAGAACAGATCATGAAGTGTTCACTTTGTAAGCACCTTCAAAAACAATGCAGTAATTACATGAAATCAGCATGGATTTGTCAAGAGCTAAGATAAATCTAATTTTTTTAATCTGACAACTTCTTTAAAAAAGTGTGGGAATACTGTAGGCATGACAGAACTTGACTTTTGTCAACGTACCAAATGACTGATTAGCTAGCTACGTGCCTGCTGGATGGCATGATAATAAGTAGATATATAGCTGGCTCAAGAATTGTACTCAAAGCAACTAGAAATTAAATTCTATGAAGATAGTTTGAAGAAGCTGGGTATGTTTAGCCTTGAAAGTATGAAAGCACTTTTAATATCTTTTCCTTTTATGTTACAAACTTAATAAACTGAACAATGCTCCTCTGTACTAATGAATGCACCTGCAATAACTATAACAGGCTGCAGTTTAATATGTCAATATTTATTGGTGGCATCAGCATCATTAGAAATATAAATGTTTTTTCTACTGTTAGAAGTAAGTCTTCATCCTGGTTCATCCAAGCCGGGAATAAATAAGCAAGCATGGCGACTGCTTTGGGAAGAAGGTTACAGTTTATTGCAGAAGACAGATAAGCAGCAGAGGAGAAGAAAAGAAGAGAGTGAGCACATGGGCAGACGGTCTTTTTATACCCTCTAGCCCTGCCTGGAAGTTTCCTGTTCCTGTGGNCAAAAACATCAGTGTTCATGAAGGTTTGTATTTTTAGTAAAAACCTATCCGAGCTAGCAGGATATTACACTTCTCCAAGTAAGAAAAGGGGGAGAAAAATGTGGGCAGGAGAGTGAGTAAATAGATTAGCTGGCCAATGCTTCTCTGGGCATTGTGAAGTTGAAGGACCAAAATTTGTGGAGGGTACCAGACTGGGGAAATGATCCCTCAAAAAATAAGTACAGTATTAACAATAAGTTAATAAATGACAGTGTGAGGTCATTCTGGAATTGTGGTAAGGAAATTCTGTTGCCTAATAATTCAGAAAGAGAAGTCAGTTGAACAGATTTTAAAACAATGAATCAAAAAGGCCAATTTGTTGCACTCACTAGATGAAAAAGGTTCAACAGGAAAATGCCTCCAAATGCCTCCAGGAGAATCCACCATAAAGTATCCATGCTGATGTATAAAGAATGCTATCTCTGTCTTTAGCAGTGAACTATTCTCAAAGTAGGCTAAGATCTGTCTTTTATTGCTACATAATGACTGATGCTGTCAGTCCAATGTAACATGGAAGGCCCCATCTTCTCTCACGTTGATGTGCTTGTAATTGTCTTGCCTATGGCTTGGCAAATCCATGCAAACTCTAGATTCTCAAGCTTCCACACTGAGGCTCCTACTGGGCCTATCTTCCAATCTGTTTGCATACAAAAGAAATACTAACCATGTACTCACCACCATACCCTCTCTGCCATTTTGTACCTTTACTATGCACGTTTGAGTTTGTGGAACTATTGATGGCTTCTGTCTATTCACCAACAATGGCCACCAGCATGCCTCATCTGGTGCTAGGTTCAAAGACGAGAGACAGGAGATACAATCTCTCCACCACCTGTTCCAATTTCTTATATTTGTATGATGTACTAAAACACAGAAGCAGTCTTCTAGTTTAGGTATCATACTAAATTACTTTATACTTAGGCAGTTTACCAGTCTATCAAATCAAAGACAGGAGCTGGAGGTAACAGGATTTACTTGCTACTGTCCCCCAGAAACAGGTGTTCAGAAGGAATAAGCAAGTCTTCGAACTATTGGCTGGTCTCAATATTCCTCACCATTGACCATAGTCTGTGGTTCTGAGAATGATAATTCAGCAATATCTGCAAGACCAAAATGTACTGATGAAGCTACCATATACCCACCACTGTTACTGGTAATCTATCTTCCACAATTCTTCTAATTGCCTTTAATGGCATCTACATTAAAGGACAGTACTACACTTTGTGGCACTGAATTCCATAATTTAAGCAGCAGTATTTCTAGGATAGAGCAATGGATTTAAATGTATGTTTTTGTATTTTCTTACATGATCTTTACACTTTTTAAAATTCAATTCAATGCAATAAAGTATATCCAAGAATAAGGAAACATTTATAATTACCATTACTGACACATTGCATTCTTTCAGTGTAACCCTGGAGCATGTTGTGCAGCAAAGGTTGATTGTGTTTGATAATAATTTTCATTTAACTTGGAAATATACTCTTTCCTAGGAAATAAGTTAAGTGAACGGAGATTATCCTAGGCATGCTTTTTGTAGTGAAAATATATTTTAAAAAATAAGGGTTCTACTTTATTACTTTAATACTGTTTTGAATCTTAATATAAAAAAGGATACATGGACTAGTAATCAGCCTGAGCATTTTATACAGTTTACAAGGAGGCACTTGAAAATAGCCTTCCGCAGTGGCAGCAGGCAAACCATCCCCTAGCTAGCCCTCCGCTCTGCAGTTCTTCCCCCTTTTGGTGCCTCTTTCAAATACTCATTCTCCCTCATTTCAGAGTGCATTTCAACAGTGGAACTGATTACCCAGTGAAGTGGTGGGTTTCCTGCCACTGGATCTGTTTCAGAGGCAGCTGGATGGCCCTTTTGTCAAAGACTCTTTATCATGGATTGTTGCAGCAGGAAAGCTCTCTTCCATCTGTGTTTCTCATTCGTGTGGTAAGGACAAAAGATGGAAGAAACGGTGGGTAAACCACAGTGTTTCAAATAATCAGTTGAGTTCTCTGGATCCTCCAGTAATATGAACGAAGGAGTAAAGGTGATTTCTCAAGAATAAAGCAGTGTCTTCCGCTTCTGTTTAGAAATAACATTAGACTCTGTCTGGGCACCCTAAATCCCTATTCTGCTCTATAATCTGTACTGTCTAGACCAGGGGTAGGCAACCTTGGCTCTTTTATGACTCGTGGACTTCAACTCCCAGAATTCCTGAGCCAGCCCTGGTCTAGACATATTTCCAGCTACATGAGAACTGCAAACTACCATATGTATGAGAAGTTCTTTTGCTTCTCATGGAATTTCTCATGCTCTCTTTTGAGATAAAGTTTAAGGTTGGGGGTGTTGTGTATATTTATTTGGAAATAAAAAATTTTGAATGCAACATTTAATTCTGAGAGAACATAAATAGGACATTTTGTGAAAAGGGCAGAATTGCTACAAAATGTTATACTTACCTCACTCAGAATATGTAGCAACAGTAAAAAAAAAACAATGTTTCCAAATATTAGGAAATAAACTGTGACCAACTGAGGGACGTGTATACACAAAATCTGAAACATTGTACTGTATGCAGTTTTTGTTCCATTTTCAAAAGGACATCACGGAGATGGAAAAGTATTAGAGGGAGCCAATCGAATGACCTAATAACTTCTCGAATAAGTTATTCAATAACTTATTCTCATGGCACAATGGATGGATATAAATAACACAAAGATCTCACAAAGAATTTGTAATAGGCAATGTTTTAAGTTGTTCCTAAACGATCTGGAGCAATAAAATGCTGATCTACATTGATACCATTACTTTATTTAGAGTAGCAGTTAAAACGAAAAGAGATACCAAGAACTCTGAAAGGAATTGCAAGGGTGCACATTAAATAACAAAATATGGTCTAATGGAAGCAAGTGAAGCACAACTGGGCCATAAAAAGAATCCAATTTCACATATATAGAGGCTGAACTGGCTCATCAGAAAGTTGGGTTAATTAATAATGAAGATAATGATGCAGAAAAAAAATTCTATGTACATTTCCTTCCTTCCTGCCTGCCTAAAATTAAACTACCATTATCATAGCAATTTATCAAAATGTGTAATGAAATCACATTTAGCTGCCTGCCCACAATATGGTTGTTACAAAACGCAACGGCTTTTGAAACCAAGGGGACTTCTCATAATAGCTTGTGATTCTGACCCAAAAATCTGCTGATCAAAATAAATGAAGACTCCCACATGTTTAGGCACCTGACACAGCTCTTTGAATTCTGGCTTTGTTGTTCAGTTGAGAAGTATGTGAAATTCTGCCAATGGAAAAGAGCTTGGGGACTAACAGTCTTGCAGAGATGCATTCTAACTTACTGTAATTTTGTAAAATAAATCATAAATCAGTTCAGTCCATGCTAATGTAGCTTATACATACACAGATGCATACCCACACCCACCCACCCACACACATGTGCACAACCACAGAGAAAAAGCAATCTGGAAGTGAAATTTCCCTGCTCTGTTATAGATTCAGGAGCAAATGATTGGGCTTCTGGATTTGTTTCTTTTAACCTGCCTAAGTCTGAAGGTTGGGTCTGAAGAGTCATTATCTTCTCAATTAAAGGAGTTAAATATAGGTAGTCCTCTGCTTACAATCACAATTGAGCCCAAAATATCCATTGCTAAGCAAGACAGTTGTTAAGTTGCACTTTTTACATTTTACATTTTACAATCTTTTTTGTCATAATTGTTAAGCGAATCATTGCAGTTGTTAAGTGACTCATGTGGTTGTTGAGTGAGTCACAAAATGAATGGTTGCAAGTCAAGGAGTACCGGAAATGTGAATCACAAGTTTTCCTTCCACTCAAAGTTGGCTTCCATTGGAGCAGGATTTTAGAATTGTGGCTGAAAAGTTGTCAAAGGTGTGAGAAGTGTGGGAAATATTTACTACCACACCTCTTTATTGTGAGAAGCAAACCTATAGTCTCATTTTGGACAGATAGCAGGAAAAAGATGCCTGTATTTGAAAGCTAATTTGGCAGCTACCTGCCAACAAGAAAAGCTCCATGTGGCCTGAATGTAGCAATAATAAAAGAGTATTGCTAAGAATTGCATTACTGCCTGTCACCTGCATTATTTCAGTGGTGTCACTTGTAGTCTGGCTTTTTTTAAAAAAATGATAATGGTTGAATATTTAATACTTAGTATCTATCCTTACTTTTTTTTCTTCCCTTCAATCATATCTGATTCTCAAAGACTATCTGAATAAGTCCCCACTTATTTTCTTGGCAAGGTTTTTCAGAAGTGGTTTGCCATTGCCTCCTTCCTAGGACCGAGAGAGAGTGAATAGTTAAAGATCATACAGCTGGCTTTGTGCCTAATGTGGGACTAGAATTCCTGATCTCCTGGTTTCTAGCCTGATGGCTTAACCACTACACCAAACTGGCTTTTAAAGCACTCCTGTTTCCCTCTTCACTGGAACTCAAGTAACATATTTTTCTCAAGCTTATGATAGTTGCACACAACTGGAATTCCGAAAGGCACACATGCAGGGCAAGCTGTACAGAAAATTGGCTGAATTGTGTCTGTTACTTGTGTGAGTCTGCTACAATGAAAATCATTAGATGTATCTTTTTTGTTTCCACATATATTCATCATTGTACACTAAAATTCAAACTTACACAATATAATCTGTAAAGCATGATCGCTCATCTTCTTTCCCGATTACAGAATTTGTTTTGTTCATGAGAGGCATGAGTCTGGCTGCTACACATTTGTCCAAGCTCATAAAAAAAATAGCAAAGGAAAAGGTTGTCTATTATTTTTTAAAGGGCAGCTTTCTGCTTTTATCCAAACAATTTATATGGTTGGTCAGATTGAAAACATAATAAATACCAACATGTGCCTTGCTGATTGTTATTTTGTCATGAGCTAGGCTTTTTATATATATATGTTCAATACTAACTATAATGCTTTCTATTGATTTACTAGGGATAAGAACGGGATTATAAAACCCATGGCTCCATTGTCTATAATACACGGATATAAACAAACAAAAATATGAGCTTCAGCTTTAGTGCCGAAGGACAGATATGATTTAATGTATACCAGAGCCCCCCTGATTAGAATACAACAATTGATTTTTTTTCAAAGAATGAGAGAGGAGTTACACTGTATGTTTAAAAAAATCCATTCTTGCTCAAAAATCCAAATGAATGTTATAAGCAGTGCTTGATTGCAGGTAATAAAAAAATACTGTTGTCAGCATCTATTATTGCCTTCTCAATGGTGAAGAAGATGTGAATTATGTCTTCTTAGAGGAAATAGCAAAGTTTTAAAAGAAACTTGACTTTGTAGTGATGGGAGGCTTTAATTATTCTAGCATCCGTTGTATCCAGTTTGGTAGTGTGCCTAAAGTGTAGGACTGGCTCCAGGAAAAACTGGGTTAGAGAGAGAATGATGTCTACCACCTTGACCCTTTGTGCCAAAGGCTAGATACAATCAAACAAAATCTGTTGGGAGACAAACTCCTTCAAGCGTAATTTTGGCAGGAAATTACTAACTACTTTCAGAGGGTGGAGGGAGATATAAAAGGATTAAATGTTTTTAACTTAGGTGTGTGATTTCAGAAAAATATGCATTTGAGGCCTCAGGAAAAGGTATGGCTTCTTTGAGGAGGCACTAACAGGTGCGGTGAGCATGCCTTTGGACTCTCTGAAGTACCTTTTCTGCTTCTTATCTGAATAATTGAACTCCCTAAATGAGCCTGACCTTCAGGCCAGTTTAATTCCATTTCTTGGGTAGTGAAGAAATTAGCTGATTATATGACTGAATCCTTATTATATTTTAAACATATTGGGAAACTGGTGAAACACCAGATGGCTGGAAGATAACAAATGTTGATCCTATCTTCAAAAAGTAGAAAAAGGAGAATCCAGCAAACTACAGACCAGTCAGTCTGATATCAGTATTTGGGCTAGAACAGATCATGAAGTGTTCACTTTGTAAGCACCTTCAAAAACAATGCAGTAATTACATGAAATCAGCATGGATTTGTCAAGAGCTAAGGGTCTGGATGGGGAGGAACAGACTCAGGCTCAACCCTTCCAAGACCGAGTGGCTGTGGCTGCCGGCGCCTCGGCATAGTCAGCTGACTCCATCGCTGACTATAGGGGGCGAAATTTTGGCCCCCTCGGAGAGGGTACGCAATCTGGGGGTCCTCCTGGACCCACGGCTGACACTGGAAGACCAGTTGTCGGCCGTGACCAGGGGGGCGTTTTATCAGGTACGCCTGATCTACCAGTTGCGGCCTTTTCTGGACCGGGACGCCTTGCGCACAGTCACCCATGCCCTCGTCACTTCCCGCCTGGACTACTGTAATGCTCTCTACATGGGGCTCCTCTTGAGGAGCACTCGGAGGCTCCAGTTAGTCCAGAATGCGGCCGCGCGGGCGGTGTTGGGAGGGACTCGTCGCTCCCATGTAACACCGTTGCTGCGCGAGCTGCACTGGCTGCCGGTGGCTTTCCGGGTGCGCTTCAAGGTGTTGATTATCACCTTCAAAGCGCTCCATGGCATCGGACCTGGATATCTCCGAGACCGC
>NW_015386871.1:776925-868785 GCF_001527695.2 Protobothrops mucrosquamatus
GGTTATCGGCCAAATCAAAAGGCTGATAATATAAGAGCTTCTAAACTCTGGATCAAGATCTGAAATTGTCTTTGTTGTCTTCAGTCTCATTCCTGAAAAGGTACACAAAGATTTTGGTCCACAGTTGGGTTTCTACCTCAGGATCTTCATCTGTTTCAGAGGACTTGGTGGGTGTTGCCTCTCCAGTGTCAGAACTGTGATAGTAGGGAGCAAAGAAGAAATTCTGGAGAGGCACAGGGCTCTGCCTCTCTCACACATCTCATTTCTCATCTCTGCTCCCTCTTCACTAGCCATGGTCTTCACCAACACCAATACCACTAAAAAGCAAAGTAAATAAATAAAAAATGCAACCTGTTTTCTAATTGAAAACAGTAGAAGGGCATAGTGCAGCCAAACCTTTAATTAAAAAGAGAAATGAAAAGCTGGAAGATTTCCATTTTATTCTCTGCCATACTTAAATAAGAAAATTTACCTTGGGGGTGTCAAGTTCAATGATCAGAGAAAAATAATACCAGGGACTGATGCAACTATTCTGTATTGTACAAGGTCAGGATATAAATAAAGAACATTTTGTAGAGTGCTGGGCAAGCATTTTGACTGACATAATGATGTATATTTAGTTGGCAGAGCTTTTTAAATTTGAAGTCCATTATCTGGAGTTTCCATCTTAAGTCATAGGTTTTCAGTGGATTGGTTTATTCCTGAACTAGTGTCACTTCCCTTCATTTATTGGAAGTCTAGCTTTATAGTAAAAAGATGTGGACAATAATTCTACTGCCCAGCTACAGCATAGGTCCAAACTGCTGACATGAGCAACACTGGTGTTAATTTCACATTTTATTCAAAGAAAGATACAGTTCACAGATTTCTTATTTTATATTATTGAAATTATTTTTTAAAAGGGAAAGGAATGCCATGTTTTTATAACTAGACAGCTTTGTGAAAAAGCTTGATTCTGGTAAGATGCTTCAACTGATAATGCAAACAAAATATAACTAACAGTAAGAAATTTGAGATTGCTGGATTATGTTGTGAAAGGGCAAAATATTATATTCCATAAAGAATCAGCTTGAGAAATAGAGATTTGGGGGGGGGGGGCAGAGTGAGTAAATGAAATTGCTTTGTCTGTGAGTTAGTTAGAAATAGTTTGAAATATAAATTTCAAATGATAGGATCCTATAAAATAAATTCATGTTATTCACTATTCCACAATTAATTAACAAAGCTACTATCCCCATCACTAACACCACTACTACTCAAGGATTACAACATATGGAACTACTCAAAAAGCATGCCTTGATTATGGAAAAGACTACAACTCAACTTCTCCATGGAAAGAGTGAATAGCCTATAATCAAGGATTTAAAACAATTTACATTCCCAATGAATCAGAAGTTTGGATTCTCTTTGTTTCTTGTTTTGCTTGCAATTCATACTTGTATCTAAGACTACATTTGCTGTGGTTAATTTTACTATTATTTATTTTATGTGGCATTTACTTTCTTCTTTTGAATACTATTTGGAGACCAAAGTATCAAAATGCTTCCTCTCTAACAGATCATTTGAAAGGTGTGATCACTTGAAATAAAACAAAATTATACCGTGATAATTACTTCCTTTATTATCCTAAGAAATGTGTATATAGTGTGAAATGAAAGAATTACTTTTTGCTATTATATTTTTCCTATCCTGCTTTGTTTTTGGGATACCCTAAAGCAGGGGTAGGCAACCTTGGCTCTTTTATGACTCGTGGACTTCAACTCCCAGAATTCCTGAGCCAGCACAGCTGGCTCAGGAATTCTGGGAGTTGAAGTCCACGAGTCATAAAAGAGCCAAGGTTGCTTACCCCTGCCCTAAAGTATAACAGAGAGAGGAAGTTGTTACATCACACTTAGTAGAAAGCCCAACAAATATTTTTATGCTATCAATTATTTAAATGTTAAAAATGTTATGTTCTATTTGACTTTATTAAAATAAAAATACTTGTTTTGCTTACAATGCAAAACACTTATTGCATTAGAGCACCCTCTACTGCTGAAATTCCTTTTTGAAAAGTTTATATTTTCTAGCAGCATTCAAAGCCAATTGGCAAATTGAAGAACATAACAAATAATAAAGGGATCTCCTTTGTATTGTGGGGGATTCAGTAATCTCTTTTCAAGGAAATGCTTCTATTTAGGTGTTCTAAAGGTGTTCTAAAACTTGATTATCTGATATAACTTTATTGGTAAAATAGATTCTTGTTATTGTTTATTACTAGGCTACAGGACTTTTTGTAAAGAGAGCTACCACAGGAAACATATACAACATGAAAGTATCCTACCTTAAAAAATAATAACCCTTCTATACTTATAGTCAGCGAGTAATGTGATTAAGGTGTTGGACCAGGAGTAGGTCCTCTCCCTGCCTGGATGACATACAATGGGCTCCAGCTTAACCTAAGTAAGACTGAGTGGCCCTGGGTGCTTGGGCAATCTAGTATCAAGTTTTTTCCACTTCTGGCCTGGATGGGGTTGAACTACCCCAGACAGACACATTGTGCAATCTGATCCACAGTCCTGATCAAAGAGCAGGTGGCAACCATGGTAGGAGATCAGGGATTACCTTGTTTGAGTTTATTTCAGAATGATCCATCCTGTCGGAAAGCTGTATATCTCCAATACTTAGCCTTACAAAGGGAGTAGAAAGTCATGTACCACTTTTCAAGAATATGAATGGATGACACCCCAAAGATCAATGCCTATTCACTCTTGTTATACAGAATAAGTCGCAAACAAGGAAAATTCCTGTTGAATATTAAGAAAACTTCAATAGGGCAGTAGACTCAAGAATTAACAGAAATGATTAACTCTCCTTGACTGGCTGTTCAATGCATTGAGCTTGCTTGAATTCCTAGAATTAATCACCAGGTTGGCTTGATAGTCTGAAGAACTTTTTCCAAATCTATGACCAGATGTTTTCTTTCCTACCCTCAAAATAATAAATTTAAGCCTTTAATCTTAGAGCGTTGCTTCAATCTTGAGTTGTAAGACAAATGTTCTATGCAATAAAATTCTGAGATCCTACTCAAGCAGGATAATGGAGCATTCCCATTTAGTTATTGTTACGGACTTGCCTATTTCTAAAGCTGAAGAGGAGAACCTGTAGATGGGAAGCAAATCAACAATTCAGACCCAGTGTAGGTGATTGTTGATTTGGAGAACAAGGGGTCAAATCCTGAACTTAGGTGAGTACCCAATCTTAAAGCACATGATCAGCTAAGGAGTGGCAGGTCTCCTTGACAGCAGACAGCATCTGTTCTTCTAATTAGGCAAGCTCCTGAATTCCTGCTATTTAAGAGCACTCCCTGCATTGAAAACAATTTTCCATTATGAGACCTGTGTTCCTCTGGTCTCATTCTTGGTCTCTCCTGATTCTTTACTCTTCAAATTGACCTTTAGGTTTCCTGGATTGGATGTGGTCTTTTTTGCTGTATTAAGCTATAGCTATGAATTAAGAGGCACAATGTACTTCTTCTGTGTATTGTTCTTGGTTTTCTTTGCATAATTTATATCCTGTAATCATAGCATGAATCATTAAGTGACTTATGAACAAATTGATAAAAGCATTAGAAACTTGCTAATTGCCTCCTTCTTGAGGCTGTTCATCCCAGTGCAGGACAACATCCCACACTGTAAAATTCACAGCAAGTTGAAAAGAGAAGCTGTAAAGCTATAGCAAGCTAATAGTACAATTCACGAGAAACTATTGTACCAAGAGCATTCCCATTAAAAATATGTCTAAATCAGAAAAAGGCCTTCTGGCCAATTTCTGCTCTATGAACCTTTAAAATATTTTTTGAATTAAAAAAATAAGATTGGAAATAAACGTACTTCAAGGTGCCGGCCACTTGTATTGCCTTTATTTCCAAGAATATTTCTGGAATTCATATAGGTCCAGAAGACACTTTGAAAGAATGAAAAAGGGCGAGTCCTTTATTTGGAAGTGAATGATCAGAAAAGATAAGAGTAAGCTGGGCGTGGAAGGGTTGAATATAGGGCATCCAACAATGGAGCAAACTTCTTGGTTTTGACCCCGATAGATGGATGTTTGGAGGCTTGCCATGACCACGTCTGCTCTCCAGATTATTAATGTGCCTCCAGCCCCAAACTGCTTATTTGAATTTAAGCTGGGCTTCTGGGAAAGGTGTGTCAAACAAAGCTGTGGCACAGATGCCATGTACAGGTGTATTCAATAACCATCTCTATGTCCTCACCCCTATAGCAGTTTTGGAAAAAGAATTTCAGGGGAGGAGGCAGGGATTGTTACTATTGAACAGAATACCTTTAAGACAGCATGCTATTTCTTCTGGCGCTATATGCACAAGTAATATTGGACACTTGTGAATAATGATCAGTTATCTATAATAGTTTTTATTTATTCTAAAAATACTGATTTCTAGCAAGTTTTCTTTTAGCAAGTTTTCTTTCTAATCTTTATATGCATTTGCAGTCTTTAATTCCTGCCCGCTCTCATGGCTGTAAACTTTTCTTTTTTTGACCCAGCTTTAAAAATTCTAGCAAATTTTACATTTATCTGAAGCAGATTGATCAGTCAAACTAAATTTTTACACACAAGGAATAAACAGGCAACTTGGTCCAAAGTCCTGTTGCATGATGTTTTTTCTTTTTAAGCGTAAGGGCGTTTAGTAGGTTCTCAGTATATCATTACAGTTCCATTTAATTCACATTATTTATTATTCTGCTTTGACCCTGGCACTTTAAACTTTATGAATGGAACATAATAAATATTGTAGCATTGTGCTGACTTATATTTAGTCTCAATGATTTCAGCAGGCTAATTTAAAAAAAGACAATAGAGGCTATTAATAATTTAACAAAAATCATCTCGCATTTGTGTGAGGACTATTAATCCAGAATCGTTTCCCTTGCCCTACACTCTATCCAACAGGATTTGAGTGGCTAGGATGAAAATAAGGAATATATAATATTTGTCAACCAGTGAAAAGAATGCTCCTAAGAATGTTAGAGTGTTCTGTTTGTGAATTATGCCAAATCTCTTCCTGACAAAAAGCTTTTTACAAAGCACAAGAAGTTTGAGCAGGAATAGAATCAAAAGTATTAAAATACTTTTTTAAATGTTTACTTAATACTTTTAAACAGTATTAATATTAAAAGTACTCATCTCCAAGTTGCCCCTTCTCCATTTTAAAAAAATTGGTGAAGATTAATAAGCTATTGTGAGTCTAATAATTTTTTTTACTGTTTATAGAATGTGTTATTTTATGTTTGTTAGTCAATAACTGTAATAAAAAGATCATCCTTAAAATACACTGAACTTCTTCTGGCTTGGAGGATTTACTTCTGAAAACTGACAAACCATCTCAGAAAGACATGGTCCAGAAGGAGGTTCAACACAATCCTAAGAGAAATGGAACATTCTGGAGTTCTCTAGAACATTCTGTTCCCTATCAATGATTTCCGCACATTTCTAATGAAAAGAAGTTATGAAATTAGAAATTATCATAGAGCAATCTCACAATATAGTTAAATAAATACAATCAAATTCCATCTGGTGCCTGCAATTTATTATATGCAGAATGACAGCAAGTGTCAGAAAAAGCACAACATCATGGAGGTACAGTTAGTGAGTAGGCCTAGAGGCAACATACCACTTTGGCACAATTGATCAGCATAATTTATACAAACACATTAATAAATACATAATAAACCATTAGAAGAATAGCAAGGACTGATTTGGGGATACCGTGGCACACAGACACCACTGGCCATGCCAGCATTATCCCACAAATCAAGCACACCATGGCAGGGCACGAGGGAGAACACACATTCATCCCTCCTCTAGAACAGTGGTGTATTGTATCAGGCACAGACAGGAGCTAAAATATTTACTGATGAAATTTATCAGTTTGCCCAGTTAAAAAAAAAAAGGAAAAAAATATCAAGTTCTTGCTTTCGCTTAGATAAGAATCGTCTGGAGGCTATGACCACAGAAGAATTACCAAGACAAAATGACTCAGTTCTGAACACTGCGGCACAAAAATTATTGTATGCAACTTAGTTTGATGCAGCAGTAGCAATTCCATATACCAAAATGAAATTGGATAAAGAAACATTTAACTTGATAAAACTCAAGGCAGAAAAAGGATATTAAAATTTGAATTCATTAATATATACTCTGGATACTGAGTTCTGGCATTTTCTTTCCTACACAAAACAAAGCGCTTTGGAGCAAATCCTGTGGAGGAGTTTACTCAATTCTGCTAGAATGGCTCCTGTATTTAGTTTCAATTAAAAAAGTGGGTCTTAGTTCTTACAATTCCTGGATAACCTAAATTGTTTGAATGAACTTCAACTACGTAAACACCCACAAGAATAAAATTAAAGGACCATTTTGTGGAGGCACAATGTCATATTTTCTGGATACGTCTCTGATGTTTCCTTTTCACAGCATAGGTTCTTGGAGAACTTCAAAACAGGCATGGAATGGCAGTGGTTATATTTAAGCCTGAGGACAAACACTATAAAAGCACATCAAGCACATCAAAGTATGCTACAAAGTAAAGCAAAGGCCAACAGTAAGAGACCACTATTGGCTACAATAAAACAAAAATAACTTAAATAATTACTATGATGAAAAATAGTAATAAATACTAGTTTGGCCTGTAAACAACCTATTTTTTTCACATTAGATTTCCTGCTCCCCTATTGTGTCTAAAATGAAACTGATTAAGCTTAAAGAATGAAAGGGGAATTAGTTCCACTCTCTTCATTCTTGAAGAAACACTGGAATGTGATGAGCTCAGATTCAAGAGGGGAGACAGGAGGAGGAAAGGTTGGCAGTCTGGAATGGAAACAGGACTGTTACCCACCCACTTCCCCCCTTATTCATCGAGGCCTGGTATCAAGTCTGCAATACTGTCCACATAGTAGTGAGGCACCAGGTCCTTAGCTGAAGGGCTGTCACTGGCCATGTAAGCCTGTGCCTCCTCTAAATATGAGACACCTGTCAGGGTCAAGACAGTATCAAGGCCACAGTTCTTGCCAAACAGTATATCCGTCTCCAGCCGATCACCCACCATAAGCATGCGGGATGGATCTACACCAAAGCGCTCTACAATGCATTCAAACATGTATGTGTTTGGTTTTCCAATTACTGTTGCTTTGCGACCAGATGCTGTTTCAACTGCAGCAGTGAGACTCCCTGTCCCTGAAAGAGAAGAGACAAAACCACCACAAATCAAAAGATTGACCTCCGTTAACAACCGCAATCCAGGCACTGCCTGACATATTAGGTAATCCAAATAAATTGACCCAATAAAGGATGAATAAAACAGGTCGTTTTGGGTTCAAAATAGTGAGACTAAGTAAACTTAACTTTCACTTAAATGGAAAGCTTATATCTAATTTTACTATTATGTGAAACAAATTCACATAATTCTAAAGATTTAACTGCAAATAATATTATAATCCAAGAAATTCTATCAGCTCAGTTGAAAATTCTTGGAGTGAATCCCAAGGTCTTATAAATACAAGCTTCCCCTGGTTCAGAAACAGAAACACTTGAGTATGTAACATTTCAAGGCTAGTTAGATATGAATGGATGCATTTTATTACACAGTATAAGTATATATTACTATATATATAGTTATACAGTATACACTTCAATTTTTTCTCAGTAGTATTGCTCATAGTAATGTATACCTAAGGTCAACCAGTCAACTTTGGAGTAAGGTTTTCCAAAAAAGTGGGGAACAGATAACCTGTTTATGAGGGCAAGACTAGGAAGTATGAAGATTCAGATATTTCTTTATCAATAGAGACTGAGATTTTTTTTTCAGTTCTCTTACCAGTCATGGAGAATGTCTCATTCAGTGCAGGGATAATTATAAATTCCACAAAAATAACTTAAAACTCATAAAGCTCTAAAAGGAGTTGCTTGCAATGGTCCAGGGGAAACAGATACTGATTCATCTTATTTGAAGAACTGTGAAGCAGCTGACTAATAGACATGTACTTTCTACTTGCAAATCACTTTACTAAGTCATTTTATTGGTAGTTTGCAAAAAGGGCTATCAAAAAAAGAAAAAAAAATCTGAATATAGAAGTTGTGTCAGATCCATATCTTAGCAACACACAAGAACGTCCACAAGGTTATTTGATCACTGGCAGTGTTAATACATCAATTGTTATTCCAACAATTATTGCTAGTAAAATATGAAAAGAAAGTGACATAAAGGCTAAACTCCAGCATTTTAGGAAAAGGCATACTTGACTTTGAGAACAGTCCTTGATTTCACACTACCTTGATCTGGTCAAAGCTTTGCTCAGCACATCGGGATTCTTCAAATAAATTATGGAGTGCACTTCTATACTGTATGCTGTCATCTGAATGAAATATTAGTCATTTTGAATCTCAGTATGGGACATTTATTAAACCGTACAGAAAGCAAGATATCAAAGACCAGAACAGATGACCTAACAAGTGGAAATCCATTCCTCAGCCTTTCAGTAAGCCTACCCAGATTATATGAGCAATTTGCATGGTTGTCCGCTTTTTCTCTCTACCCCTTTTTCTTAGTTTCTGGAAATGCAGGATTAAGCCCGGGCTGCGTCCTCTACCGCACAGACCCAATAGGCCGAGGGCAGGGCGACGCCACTGGGCCTCGGCGCCCACCCGGTGCTAGCCAGGGGGGCTCCAGAGCCTGGGCCCTTCGGCCCGCCGCCCTCACTCACCCGGGGTGCGCTGCCCACTGCTAAGCGGGTGCCAAGGGTCTGGATCGGTGGCTACCAGCAGGCACCGCGGGTCGCGCAAATAGGCGCAGGCCTCGGAGAGCTTAGCGAAGGTGAACTGGTCGTCGTAGCCGACGACGACAGCGCGCACCGGGAGGGCCTCTCCGTCGCCTTCCCCTTCTTCTTCTTCTTCTTCTCCTTCTTCTCCGGTCAGCCGCAGCCCCGCGTCGCGCAGCTCCCCGCGCAGCCCTTCCCCGCCCAGCACGAAGACGCGGCCCGGGCTCGAGTCGCCGGCGCCAGCTTCCCCGCCCAGAAGGCGCTGGCGGAGGTAGAGCGCCGAGCAGAGAGCGGAGCTGAACACCTGCTCGCCGCGGACGCCGCGGAAGCCAAGGCGGGAGAAGCGGCGCTCCAGCTCGGCCACGGAGCGGCGGCTGTTGTTGGAGACAAACAGGGTGGTCTTCCCGTTCAGGTTCAGGCGCTCCAGCAGCTCCGGCGCGCCCGGAACCGCCCGATCGCCGGTCCACAGGACCCCGTCGCAGTCGAAGAGCAGCCCCTGCGCCTCCCCCAGCACCTCGCGCAGACAAGCGCCGCTCAGCCGCCTGCAGCCCGCCATGCTGGAACCGCACTCGCCGCCCCGCCCCCCGTCCTCCTGGCGGCGACGCAGCCAATCAGAAGCGCGCCGTTCCCTTGACGGGCTTAGGAAACAGGACCAATCAGATGCCTGAAGAGCCGGGGGCTCGACCCGGTTCGAACGAAACAGGGAAGATCTGAGGGTCGTCGTCCAATCACAGGAGCCGGTACGGCGAATGCATTAAAAGGGGAAGGGTGGAGTATTCGCCCGAGGTGCTCAAAGCGGGGCGGGCTGTGTTGCTCCATGGCAACCGGTTTACAAGCGAGAAAGAAAGAAGACACAAGACGGCGTTCTGAGCAAGACCCGTAAGGGGGCGCTCGTCTTCCTTTCTAACTGAGGAGCGGTAGGGGTAAAGTAGTATTTCCCCCGCCCCTGTAGCTTCAGCCCATTGGTGGAAGGAAACGAGGAAGAGGCGGGTCAAAATAAAGGGGCACGTGTTGCAAACCTGTTAGATAGAAAGATAAAGGCTCTTACAAATGAACGTTTGAAAAACTCACGTTACGGACCGTGGAAAAAAAAAAAAAAAGCCAGCGGGGCTTATAGGCAACAGAATTAAGAACCTGGTGAGAGAAAAGATGAAGGACGGTTAATTTACAGTGTTTCTCAACCTTGACAATAAATTCCGTACACCTGAAGTTGAGGGTCTTAAGGTGTCGGTCGTAACGACCGACACCTTACGACCCTCAACTTCAGGTGTACGGAATTTTAACAGTTCCAACTCTTTGTGACCCAATCTATTGTCGCCAAGAGTTGGATACCCAGCCCTGGGGTAAACCCCAGCTAGCTGGTAAAGTGCCCCCAGCGGTTCGTTCCCTGTCCGCCATTTTTTTTGTCTGCCATTTTTTTTCCCCTTTTCCGGCGGGTGCCTTACCTCCCTTGGGCTGGGCCAGCTGGTGGTTGGCCTGCTCCGTCTCTGCCGCTTGCCAGCTACGACTCGGCCGGCGCAGGGGTCGGAACCATGCATGCGCGGCGCTCCAGGGCAGGGAAAGTCCGCAACTTACGACCGGTTGGGTAGTCCTCGACTTACGACCGGTTTAGTCCTCGACTTACGACCGGTTGGGGGTTGTGGCATTAAAAAGGTTGAGAACCACTGGGTTAGAAGAACCTATTGCAGGCCCTGAGTGCGGAAGGAGGCGGAGTACCTGAGGACGGAGCAGTTTTCGGCGGGTTGCTTCTGGTGCCGTACGGAGGGATGTCTGTGGAGATGCTCACTCGTCCAGATCATGATCGTCTCAAAGGTGCTTTATCGAAAGGCAACTGGACTGTTTTTTTTCTTGAGGAGGACGTTTCGCTTCTCATCCAAGAAGTTTCATCGGTTGTGGCAGGATGGGGGTGGGGGTGGGAATGGAAGGATTAGCTCTGTCAAAATTGGAGTGGGGGGAGGGGTGAAAGGATCATGTTTCTTTGCGGTCCTCTGGTCGTTAGCTCTCTCCCTGAGAGCTCTTGAGGCCCCTTGGAGCAGTGTTTCTCAACCTTGACAATTTTAAGGCATGTGGACTTCAACTCCCAGAATTCCACAGCCAGCAATGCTGGCTGTGGAATTCTGGGAGTTGAAGTCCACATGCCTTAAAATTGTCAAGGTTGAGAAACACTGCCTTGGAGGGTTTATCTGTGCCCTCGGGGTCACCTGTATCAGAGTGCAAATGGGGGTGGTGGGGGTGGAATCTTCTTTTGGAAGTGCTGCAGGGTTTGCGTTGTCTTATCCCGTTCTGTCTTATCCCCCTCTGTTGAGAGATGGCTGCTCAACATTTATGTTAACATAAATGGCCTCTTTTACTCCTCTTTCAAACCAATGATCCTCTCTCTCCAGAATGTGGGCTTTGTGGTACAGAAGGACATTACCTTATAGGAAATTATACTCTAGTAGTCCTATCTACCTATATGTATGTCTATCCTCTTCATTGTTGTCATTGTCGTCATCTGATTTAAATAGTGCCCGTCTCATATATGTGACTCCTGTGCTGAACAAAATAGTACACCTTTTCAAGTAATGCAAAATACTGATTCCGTTTTCTTCCATGGAAGCTATTCTTGCTACCTTTAGAAAGCCCCCTGTTGGCAAACTGTATTCAAGAAGCTGGTTGAGGGTAAATGCCAGATAGTTGCTATAGAAACGAAGAGAATTGCCTGAGATACTGCTTTCACTTGTTTTCCTACTTTTTCCTCTGTGAAAAGAATAAAAAACAAGGTGACAGCATGTAGGAAAAGAAATGGCAGAACCTACAGGTGAAGTTAAAAGAAGAACCAGCCTAGAGTCTCAACTTAGTCACAAATGGACTAAGTCCAACTTCCCCTTGAATTCCATGGACCCTTATTTAACTCCAAACAGGTGCTAACCATTGGTTGAGAAGATTTCTGTGCATAGGCTGTTTAGCAATAAATCTGTTTAATTGGACCTTTGTGTGTGGACCTGGTCTTTCGTGCCTGACATAGATACAGGGTTGGGAAATAAAGCTTGAAAGCACATTCTAGCCATTTAAAGCATGCAGAAAAAATCTTGTTCTCCAGGAAAGGCCAGGGATTTGAACTCTTCAGCTGCTTCTGATGGGCCCATTTTTATTGTGTCAGCATGAATGCTTGCTGCATTTGTTCATTTTTTTTCTCTGTGTGTCATGTATGACCCAGGATTTTTATTATGCTCTTTCTTGTCTATTACAGTGTATTTGTTTTCTTACCAAAAGTTATATATTGCCTACACTTTTGATTTTATGGGGGGAAGTGTCTTTCAATTGCAATTTTATTTTATTTGCCTATCCTTTCCTTTGTTTTTCTTGAAGCAGTTCCTAAAAGTGAAAATTGATAAGGGTATTCATTGGCAATGTATTTATTAGACTTTATAATGTTACAAAACACCTTTTATCTCAATAAAACAAGAGCTGTATTTATCTTTGATACAGGCAAAATTGATACACAGTTTCTTTGATTTGCCTTTTGCCTATATGAACTATTTGGATCATCTTACATGAACTAGAGACATTCTTAAAATTGAGTTATAGATAAAATGTTTCTCCAACAAAATAACCACTTTTTAAAAGGGTAAGTATAATTCTCATAGATAGGATTAATGCAAGATGTATGGTATAACTGCAATAAGGAGAAGACAACATAATCTATCTTCTTTTAACATTTATTCAGAAGCTTCCACAAATGTTTTGTCAAAAATAATAAAAAAAGCAGAGTACTGTTAATGAAAAGCTATTTTGTGCTTTATAGATTGATAACAGAATCGTAGGAAAGTGAAGTATGTTGTATCAGACCACTGCTCCTGTACAGGGCTTGGATTCAAATATTGCATGAAGGACACCCTGTACTGATTGATGCTCTAATGTTTGTAAACAGGAGGAGAGGATTTTCTATTTATTTTTTTTGGGGGGGGGAGTTTGATTTAAATAGACCATACATAAGGGTCCCAAGAAACATGACTCTTGCACCTTGATGCACTTGGGGAACATTTAACAAAATACCAGGGCGAAAAGAATTGCAACAAATTGGATAGGCAAAAGCAAAGCCAGTAAAACTCTTCCTCTCAAACATTCTCCAGAGTTTCTACTTTCTGAGCAGCAGCAGATGGAGAGCTGATTTTTCCTTCATTGGCTTCTTTCTTTGTATGGATGGAATCTTTGGGAGTTTCTCTACTGCAGACATTAGTAGAATCCTCTTCAGCTGTAGCTGCCTTATTGTTCATAGCTTCTGAAGGAGGCCTAGGTGATGGTGGAGCTTTGTGACTCTGCCTTCTGGCTGGCTGGGGAGGAAGTGGGGGTGCCATAACTGGAGCTCGTGCTGGTCCCCCTACTGTTCTTCGAGGCAAGGCTTTAGGGATGGAGACAGACTCTGGAGAAGGAGGAGGCATGTGAAGATGAACAAGTGGTGTGGTTTGAGGATGGGGTGGAGGCATGGTAGGTCTGGGTGGAGCCACCCGCTTTGCTGTAAAGGAGAATGAAAGAAAAAAAAACACCAAAATCCCATATTTTAGACATTTTTTATTCTTACTCCTTGGTCTCAGCTTTGCATGAATCCAGAAAAACGCTGGCATATTTGATATAAAACTCTCTCTTAACTATTTTCTTTCTATGTACTTTCTCTGTATCTGTTTCTTAAACTTGAAATAAAATTATTTCTAAAAGTGCTGGATTTTGATATGTGTTATTTATATGTGGTTAACTGCACAAGGTGGTTCCTAACAATACCAGAATTGTGGATAAACTGAAATCTGTATTTAAGATAGATTATGCCCAACCTTATCAAACTGCAGTATGAATTTTCTATATATGTTTTCCCTCTATTTTATCTAGTCTTGTCACTTCAAAGCACATACAGAGCTATGCTCTAGTTAGTCATCCTTGACTATGCTATGAATTTTCTGAACAGGACAGTAAAACAAAAGACAGCTATGACTAGCAGAATGATATGGAGGTAAACAGAATAACACAGCCAACAAGTAGTATGTCATTGCATATTTTCAAACAGATAGCTTCCAACTCTGTCAATCAAAATATATTGTGCCACTATTCCATTATTCCTTAAGTATCAGTATAAAATGTTATCATCAGATCTGTCTAAAATTCTAAGGAACACCGATTGCACAACTAAAACCTTTTGAATCTCCCATGCCACAAACAATGCTTTCATAATACAAAATAGTACCACTGTCTTGTATTTAATGAGTGTATCTTGCTACAATCCCATTTGAAGCATTTTTTAAATAACACAAAATTAGAGCTTGTGAGGACACTATATACAACACATAAAAATGCATTGTGGAGAAATGCAAAACATGCAGTGATTTGGGAACATTGGCAGCTGGTGTCAATAGGAGAGGCAAAATGATTACTATAGTAGTACTATGAAACTTACTTTTTCGTGAGGTCTCATCAGCAGAAGCAGAGGTAGGTGGGCAGATTGTTGTTTCAGTAGAAGACTCGGTCACTTTTGAGGACACTGTTTCTGGAATAACTTCAGATTTTTTCCTGTCAATGTGGAAAAGTCTTATAAACTCTCATTTGTAGGCTTCCAAAAGCAATTAGTATACAGAGAAATTCCAGAGATACTTTCCATTCTTAATCCTTTGATATCAACCACAAACCATTAAAATAGTGGCTCCCCTGTATTCCAGGAAGATTACAGTGGAGTTTTTATTCCCTTCAGTGAGCAGTGAAGAACAGCTGAAATTTGCTTTGTGCATTCCAGAGAAGAATAAGTCATAAAAATTGGCTCCAGAGTTATGTTTTCTTCTTTTCTCTTTTCCTAATGTTTTTTTCTTTGGGATTATTTTTTTAATGTAGGCTTGAGGGAGGGACTATTAGTCCTGCTTTTTATATGCTACTGACTTGTTAGTAAAGTGATGGTGAAACTTTTAGAGACCGAGTGCCCAAACTGCAACCCAAAACCCACTTATGTATTGCTGGGTGCCGGGTAGGTGTGGCCCATTGGGTAGGTGTGGCCCATTGGGTGGGTGTGGCCCATTGGGTGGGTGTGGCTTCGGTGGTAATGGCAGACTGGATAGGACTAAAAAGTTCAATCAATGAATTCCAACTTTGTGAGATCTTTTTTTTCCCGCAAGAAGTTGAAATTGACTGAACCTTTTTTTTTTTGTACATTGCGGCGGAGACCTAAAGCAAAAAGGTTTTATAAAACCCAGCTGAAGGCCTAGGACTGGGGCGACGGTGTGCGTGCCCACAGAGAGGGCTCTGTGTGCCACCCGTGGCACGCGTGCCATAGGTTCGTCACCACGGTGTTAGTACAAAGTCAGGTTAAAATGCATACAATCATATCCTATTTCATAATGATGGTTGGAGAAAGCCGCCTTCTCTGGAGTGTTTTTCCTGTAAGCATCAACAATATGGCTGCACAAGCAGCACATGCCAGAGCAAGCTAAAGTAACATAGAGTAGCTTATGATTGGTTAGGTTTTTATTAGAAACCCAGCCATCATCTTAGAGTAGGATATAAAGCAGATCATTATGTTAAGCCAGTGATGGCGAACCTTTTAGAGACCGAGTGCCCAAACTGCAACCCAAAACCCACTTATGCATCGTCGGGTGCTAGGTGGGTGTGGCCCATTGGGTGGGCGTGGCCCATTTGGGCATGGCTGCAGTGGTAATGGCAGACTGGGTGGGACTAAAAAGTTCAATCAATCAATTCCAACTTTGCGAAATCTTTTTTTTTCCGCAAGAAGTTGAAATTGACTAATTGAACCTTTTTTTTTTTTTGCACACGACAGCGGAGGCCTAAAGCGAAAAGGTTTTATAAAACCCAGCTGAAGGCCTAGGACTGGGGTGACGGTGCGCGTGCCCACAGAGAGGGCTCTGAGTGCCGCCTCTGGCACCCGTGCCATAGGTTCGCCACCACTGTGTTAAGCTGTAAGACAATTAGCTTATGTATAGTATGTTATTGTAGGTATAGTGATTATTTGATTCCTCCTTTATTATTTTTACAAATGTTTTATTAAGCAAGGTTTAGACTTATACCCGGTCTATTTGTAACTATTGTGTTAAATCAGGGGTGTCAAATTGCCGGCCCACGGGCTGGATGCATCATGCCAAAACTGTGCCCACCCCATTGCCAGCAATGGAAAAAAGTTGCGATATGTCGCGACACGTCACGTGATGTTGGAGTTTGATACCCTTGTATTACATAAACTGCAGCAGTGTCCTGTTGTGATAGGAGGTAAATGGGCACATTGCATCACTAAAAAGAACTGTATCTGAATAAAAATTGGATAACAGAAGTTCCATGTTTTCTAATTGAAACATATTGCTACAATTTTTTTGAGGAACTGATATAACTGAAAAAAGTACAATGTATTCAATCCATATTAGAGCAACTGTGACCACATGCTCTGTATGTATATTTATGCTGCTGTCCAGATGCTAAGTCAGATGAATACTTTCATGGTCTTTTTATTCACAACATTCTTGGTAGGAAAGTGCAACACCTTCCATTTCTCCTTTGGACCACACTGTTCTAGCCATCCTGGACCAGCCATTTTCCACAAATTAATCTTCCAAACTAGAAACAATTTTCCAATCATGGTCCAATTTCATTTCAGCATAACTTTTGATATGGTACAGAGGAAGACTGGTAGGTTTTATCAATACCCAGTTCTTTATTCTGAAATCAGACTTGGACCAGACAAGCCCAACAGAAGAAGATATCTTCAAATGGATACCACTCTAGCTGGAAGGCTGAGTGAATTTTTTTAAAAAACTGAAACTGGGGTGGGGGAAGTACAAACAGATAAGGAGCATAGCTGAAGGTTATAGCAGTCTATGTATACCTTTCTTCAGGCATAGGGGAATTAGATTCAGAAGGCAGAAACACTGCTGAAGGTTCTTCTATTGTGAGGATGTTTTGATTTTTGATGTCTAATGGAGGAGTGAACAGACTGGAGACATCGAAGTTAATATCTTAAGGAAAAAAGAAAAAAATGCATGAGATAGTGTGAGTGTCTAAAAGCTATTATAATGTTCTGCAATTATCTCTAGCAGCACAAGGTTCATCTCTGATTTCTTCCACCTCTTTGTTTCTCATAAGATTTATTAGTGCTCTAATACAGAATAGTCAATTCATGCAAAGTCAAGAAGAGACAGCCTGGCTAAAAGTCAGAAATCTGTGACTCTTCCCTCCAAAGCCCTTAAAAGTTAATGCCAAGAGCCAGGTATTTAAATTGCTAAAAGGCACTATCTGTTCATTTATCTACTTTTTGATTAAGAAAGCACCTCCCATCTAGGATCTAGGTTTAGCCCTGGAGAAAGGTAATACATTTGGCTGAAATACCATGATGACGTTCAACGCATAATTTAATGAAGTGCCTTGGAGGTTCCTTTGAGAAGAGTTGGTAACTGCATATAAAACATACTCGATAAAAATCATCCACATGCAGCTTCTGCATCTCGCATTGATTTGAGCTCTCCCCCAAAATGGCTCAGATATACTAATTTTTTATCCCTATATCTTTAAAAGTGTGAAATATTTTTAAACCCATCTCTCTATCCACCTTTATAAAGAACCTCATTTTTAAATATTAAACATTATTTATATAAATTATATATTTTATTTGCTCCAAAGAAGCACAAGTTAAGAACTCCTGCGCGCACGCGTGCACGCACACACACACACACACACATTTTGCAGCTCTTATTGTAACACTGGATAGCAAAACTCTTGCTATTGAAACTTGCATGGCAAAGAGAAATACAGTACATGAATGATATTATTGCAATGCATAGTTACTCCATAAAGCACATAGAGATTTCTTTTTTGTAGGGACTAATGAATTCACAGAATCATTTACTAATTCCATTTTCCAGTCTCCCTAAGCCATCCTTTTCAACTTGATACCGACTACATGTATCTGCTTAGAAGCTGTGTACTTCTCAGGTCAAACGGGAATCTTTTTTCTTAAACACAATGGAGGACCTTTCTCCTAGAGTCGTAAAACATACTCTCCAAGGTGTTGAGGGTGTTGAACCTACCTCCTACGGCTTCGATACAGATCGACGTGAACCCTGGACCCTCTTTCTTCGGTTCTTGTTGTGACTCGTCTAAGACTTCGGTGGAGGATATATTAAAATTTGCCCTAATCTGCCTTGCTTATCTTTACAGGTATGCTTCACCAACATGTCAGCATATAAATACTAGACTCTTCTGCTTGATCTCTGAACATCTAATAAGATTTAACCTGATTGCAACAAGTGCACATATATAATTTAATAATACTATCCTCTCCATCTGGGTGATTACTTTTCATATTTATGTTGTATTAAACAGGAGGTGATACGATAAAGCTATCATTGTTAAAATATATATTGATATATATTAATTCCCTGAAAATAGGAAATATATCTCAGTATTGGTTGCTCCTGAAAATGTGTAGGACGGTGTGCAGTTATGTCTTCCATAAGGATTCCCATCTGTTTCTGGTTGGTAACTTTAAAAACAGAACATTAGGTTGAAAGCACTGCTGTTCATATGTGTTTTCTGGAGAACCGATTAAAACCTAATTTGAAAAATATTAACTGATTTAAGGGGGGAAGCAATTGGATTTCCCCCCTTCATTTTGGCAAGGAATGCTCATTCAGTTTCTTTCATTTCTTGAGAGGTTTGAGAAATGCTATATAAAAATATAGAGTGAAAGAAATAAATATTTCACACACAAGCACACACACAGTTTCTCACATTAGGAGAGCCGGCAGTGACACAAAAAACTGAAGACAGTTAAAAGGCTGACAGCTGCTTTGGAGCTGTGGCTGGAGAGATACAGAAGAAGCTGATAATTGTCAAACTAAGTAGGATTTAGGTAGTTTTGATTGGTGAAGAAGTGCAGATTCCAAGATGGACTGAGGAAGATTGCCAAGGAGTTCCAAGGTGAATAGGAAGATCACCAAAGATGGAGAAGGATGTGACATAGGATCACGCAAACTCTGTACAGATGACCACAGGCAAAAGTTGATTGAAGGCCAGCAGTATTCCACTAGCTACAAAAGACTGCCAACTAGGAGTAATTACTGCCGCTGATTAAGGTAGAAATTACCCATAGTTATACACAGAGACATATTCTATAAGGAATATATTGACAGTATCATTACTTTAGGCAAGGAATTATTTAATAGCTTAACTAATTATTTATGAAGTTATTTACAACTTTTTACTTTATATCTAATTCTTGGATAGCTGAACTTGTGCATGGGAGTTGGGAAGGAGATCGGTTTATGTATCTGCTTAAACTACAAGCCACTTACTGGTTTGGCATGGCTGAAAAAGAAATTAAGACTTTCTTCTCTATATTGCAAATAAAGAAAAAGTTCTCAATAAGGTCTCTTAATGAGGAACATTGAAACCTCAAAAATTAAATTGCTGTAATGACATTGTTGTAGTGATGAAAAAAGTTGCACTTTCCAAATGTTTCCCAGTTTTAAAAGAATTTGCCCTAGATGACTTTCTTTATCCATCCTATGGGTCCCCAGTTGTTTTGTGCTACAGTTCCCAACAGTAATGCTACTAACTAGGGAGTAATGAACGTTATAATTTAGTGCATCTGATGCATAGTACCAAGCTTGGAAGAGAGTAACATTTATCATTTTTGTTACAACATATTACATAGATAGAATGTGTGAGGTATTTCTCAATAATTCATTATTGAATATACTATATCCGTGGTGGCAAACCTATGGCACGCATGCCATAGGTGGCATGCAGAGCCCTCTCTGTGGGCACACGCACCATCGCCCCAGTCCTGGGCCTTCAGCTGGGTTTTATAAAACCTTTTTGCTTTAGGCCTCTGCCATCGTGTGCAAAAAAAAAAAGGTTCAATCAATCAATCAATCAATTTCAACTTCTCGCAGGAAAAAAAAAGATCTCGCAAAGTTGGAATTGATTGATTGAACTTTTTAGTCCCACCCAGGTGCCATTACCACTGCAGCCACGCCCACCCAATGGGCCACACCCATCCGGCACCCAACGATATATAAGTGGGTTTTGGGTTGCAGTTTGGGCACTCGGTCTCTAAAAGGTTCACCATCACTATATGTACTATATACTATATGAAACATACAGAGTATATTGTCTTCTGAGACATTTACCTTTCATTCTGCTGGGGCCACAGTAGGTTGGGTCCTAGGACAATGGCAATGTTGCTTGGGGACATTTTATTCACTTCTTGTTGTTCAGCCAGCATGGCTAAAAAACGAATCAGATACCTACAAAGAAAGAGTGCTTTGTAAAAGCAAAACTCAATGCCTTGATTTTCTTAGGATTCTCAGGTTTTTCTATTGAATTTCAACTAGAACAAAAGATGATGTTTGACCTATCATAGAAAGGCAGGGAGGAGAAAAGCTTTACATCTTCGTTTAAGTAAGCCTATAAGCCAATTTTCTGAATTAAGGCAGTGAACACATAAAAATACGAACATTCAAGAATGTTATTATATCTATATAAATAAAAATGTAAATGTTCGTTTGTTCAAAATCTTAAATCTCCGAAAGTTCTTCACCAATTGCTTTGAAATTTTGACACAACGTTGCATTCGAATACGCGCGTGTTTTTATATACCTACTATTATATAGATGTCACACCTGTGACAGGTAAAAACATGACTTTTTTTAAAAAAACAGCGCCATCTGTTGGACATAAATTTAACCAGACTGAGCCACAGCAACGCGTGGCCGGGTACAGCTAGTATTATAATAAAATTTAAAATTGATCCTTGAAAGTTCTAAAAATGTATAGCTGTGTCACACCTCAGATTGTTGTAGTTGTCCTTGGGAAGAAGATTACAAACATCCTTGAGGCCCTCTAGTCGAATGTCTGGCTCTTTGGCACTGAAAAAGAAGAGTGAAGAAGAAAAAAGGGTGTGATATTTTTTTTTTTTGAGGCAGAAAAGGGAGGCCAGAACATAGCACTTGTGAGAATTTCTCATACTATTTCTTATTGCCTAGTAGTGAAGGACAATGTAATCAGATTCTGGCTGTATTTCTTCTCATTTACATCCTCTAAGGCAGGGCTTTTCAACTGGTGATACGTGTACCACTGGTGGTACTTCGGCACCTGGCAGGTGGTACGCAATCTAAACAAGTGTAGTGGGGGGGGATGAACTGAAGCAACGGCAGTGCCATGAGCTGAAGTGGCAGAAGTGCCACACAGGCCTGGGGGAGAGTCAGCTGGAACTGCGGTGTTGCTAGGGCTCTGCTGAGGGTCCAGGATCGGTGTGCATGGCTCCAGTTGATAGGGGCTTCCGGCAGCCTCTGCTATCACCGGGAGCAGCAGAAAGGCCTTGGGGTGAAAGAGTCAGCTGGAGCTGCAGGACTGCTGGGACCCCAGGATTGGCATTCATGACTACATGCTGATTGGCACTTCCGGCGCACCCAGAAGAGATGGGGGGGAGAGAGGAGAGGATATAAAAGGAGGAGGTTTTGGCGGGAGAGGGAGAGAAAAAAAAGATGATGGAGAAAGCGAAGGGGACGAAGAAAGAGAGGGAGAAGAGGAGAGGCTTCTGTGAGACGAGCAGAGGGATCAATGAAGGAGCAAAGGCTGTGGAAGGAAAGCCCAGCAGGCAGTGAAAGAGAGAGAGAGGAGAGGGAAAGAAGAAGAAGAACCAACCAGTCACTTGACCACTAAGGTAGTGTGCATATTGTTAAATATGAATAAATTCATCATACATTATCAGTGCAAAGAGAAAGTGATTCAGCAAACTTCCACCGAAGAAATTAAAACCAGTACTTTTTTCCTTTTTTTCTTTTTTGGTCATCAAGTTTTTGACACCTCGCTAAGCACTGGTAAAATATTGTCATGTCCTAAAAGTGGAACAATCTGTGAAAAGGCTGAAAAGCACTGCTCTAAGGCTTCTCAGCAGTGGCGTAGCGTGGGTTGTCAGCACCCGGGGCAAGGCACCCCCCCTCCACAGTGGGCGGCGTCGGCGACCCGGCGGCTCGGATCGGATTCGCACAGCCAGCACTGCAGAGAGAGTGAGTGAGCCAGGCAGGGGCAGAGAGCTGCGAGTGCGAGCGCGCCCCCCCCCAGATGTTGCGCCCAGTGCGGCCGGCCCCCCCTGCACCCCCCACGCTACACCTCTGCTTCTCAGATATGGATGGAGCAATCCTCTTTAGCAATAGCAATAATACTTGGATTTAAATACCACTTCATAGTGCTTTACAGCTCTCTTCAAGTGGTTTACAGAGTCAGCAAATTGCCCCCAACAATCTGGGTCCTCATTTTACCAATCTTGGAAGAATGAAAGGCTGAGTCAACCAGCCAGAATCGAACTGCTGGCAGTCGACAAAATTAGCCTGCAATACTGCATTCTAACCACTTTGCCACCACAGCTTTCTTTAGCTCTCAGTTGGTGGAAGCACCTGGCTGAGCTTCTCTGAGTATAGAAGCTAAACAATTTGGGTGAGTCTTCTTAATATTTGCAAGAAAATAGATGTTATAACTATTTTCCCAATGTAAACAAGGGGGTATTCGTTTGTCAGATAAATAAAACTCAACCAAAGACTGAAAAAAAATATAGTGCGCTTAAGTCCATTTTTCTATTTCCAACTCACCTGGCAGCTTTCAGCCAATCATCATAGAGTTCAGAGATCATCAACGGCTGTGGCAATTCTCGTAAGTAACATTTTAGTGCACCTGGAAGCAAGGAAGTATGTTTCTGACACAGTATGACTGCCCAGCTGTAAACAAGATGTAAATTACCTGGTATGTGTCTAATGTTCAATATTATGAATATTGTAGCCAATGACCAGAGTTTGGGAACTGTTTTCCAAACTATCTAAAGAACCTTAAGTTGTTTACTGCTGTCTGAGAGAAAGATAGAATTATGCTGTGCAAAGATGCCACAATTAATGATGTTCTAAATAAATGCTTTGCTTTCCTGTGAAGCAGCAAGGTAAGGCTGCTTAGAAGCTTGGAGGTGGGAGAACTGTGTGCTTTGCTTCTCTGTTTTGCTCTACTGAAATTTCACTGAAAAGCCTCTTTGAAGATCTGTACAGTTCTGTTGATCACCTACCTGCCACAGCATGAGGGTCTACGTAGAATTCATCCGGAATATTTGAGCCACTGTCAAGACAGTATTTTAGTTTCTTCAGCACAGAAGCTCCAGCTGCCAGCCGGAAGAGCCCCTAAAAGAAGAAACAAAAATAAGAGAGAAGCCAGAAGGTCTATGGCAAATGAATAGCTGGACAGAGGGGGGCACCTACCTCTTCCCGCATACCTGTGCTCAACAGCATCATAACACAGGCTTCAATGGGAAGTGCAATCTCTCGCTCAGAAGCCTTCAGGTGAGTTTCTAATGGCATTCCATACACCCCTGGTACAGCTGCATCTAATGGAAAAGGGGCATCTAAACAAGGAAGGAGGAGGAGTAATGACAAAGATTAAAGACAGTTAGAACAATTAATCAGTGGAACAACCTGCCTCCAGAAGCTGTGAATGCTCCAACACTGGAAGTCTTTAAGAAGAGATTGGACAGCCATTTGTCTGAAATGGTATAGGGCTTCCTGCCTGGGCAGGGGGTTGGACTAGATGACCTCCAAAGTCCCTTCCAACCTTATTATTATTAAAGAATGTTTGACTGTTAATTTCCAGAGTCATCTCCTCTCTGCTGTTCCGGGCTAATATCAGGCTTTTTTGATGGCCGAAGCCATTTCTAGCCGACTACCACAGATTAATGCAAACATCAGTTAAGAAGGACCCCATCTAAGCAGAGGAGAGAATGTCCCTGCCAAAAGTATTAATGTTCAGTTCCACATACTGTATTTGCAGCCCTTTCTTTTTAATATTCCCAAAGCTCTGGCTGAATAATTATAATTTATTTATTGCTAATGTGTCATGCCAAAAAATGCATCTCAAGTTGTACCTGACTCGTTTTGAGAACTCATTAGCTCTGCCAACGTAGAATTTAGAGATTCCAGAGACTTCTGATGATACTCTGCCTGGATTTCCAACAACTGCCACAGAGAAACATGCAAGCAGAATTGTAATTCTAATTAGTATTTTTTCTACAAGTCTTGTCTATGGAGAGATGAAATTTTCAGAAGTTATGACATGTGATTTTCAAAATATAAGTAGAGTAGTTAAGAAAAGGAATTAAATCTTACTTTGATAAAGTATTTAGCATAGCTGTCCTCCTTGGTTGAAAAATGATATAAATCAGCCATATATTCATCCTGGAACAGTATTGGGAAGTATTACACTTTGACATAGTCATGAAAAAATAAGCATAAGAATTCATCATTATATTTCCTGACATTCATTCAATGCAGCAGGATTTCCCAGTCAAGGCAGCCTTGACATGTGGACTTCAACTCCCAGAATTTACCATGGCTATCTGGAGAATTCTGGGAGTTGAAGTCCATGCATCTTAAAATTGCCAAGATTGGGAAACTCTGTATTACAGCATTAACAAACTCCTAATACAGATAGGGAGTATACTTGTAGTGTACTTCTAGAATGTAACTGCATGGCTCTGAGGATACATGTATGCAGCTAATGGAAGTCAACAAAGTCTTTTGCTTCTATTGCATCGGCAATGTTCTAGGTACCACTGAAGATCCGATCTCATTACTCTACGTCCTCAAAACGTTATCAGAATAAAATCGTTAGTCCATCCAAAACCCCACTGTTAGTAATCTTTGATCAAACCGTAAAACTCGAGTGAACACCTTCGATAGGTTATGTGTTATCTTAACTAACATCTCTGACCAAGGTAGTGATCTGTTATTAAACACAACCAATCTGAAACTATATCAACACTCTATTCTTTCCAGTTTATTTTTAAATTATTTCTCAGCTCTCCTGTACTTGATGAATTTCTTACACAAATATGTTTCTTTATTCCAGAATTGAAGAGTGGACTAAGATAAATCAATAAATTCTTGATCAAGCTGTTTCTATGTATAAGTACCTTACTCTGCTCAACCCTCCTCTTCATCTCCTCTTCCTCCTCCTTCAGATTCTCCAACTTTAAGGCAGCTGAGGAGGCTCCTGAAGTTGTGACAGCACTGACACTGTTACTGGAATTCTTGGCAACTTGGTTTAAACTGCAATTTAAAAAAAACAGGAAGATTTGATGGTATTTCAAAATTAGGAAACAGGATACATTTGATATGGAAGATTTTCTTAATAATCAGAGTTTGAGCTGTTATTGTGAGACCTAAGATTGGAACTCTGGATGCAAACTTCCATGTGATGCTATATTTCTTGTGGAGTGGGAAGCCCAAACTGTTTTAACAGCAGTTTGTGTAGTGCAATGTTTTGAGTGCCAGACTAGAACTAGGGAGGCTTGAGTTCAAATCTTGGCTGATTGAGAAAGCTTATTGCACAGGTGAACAACCAATACCATCCAGTTTATTTATTCTGTATAACTTGGCAATTTCATGCAATCTAAACTTAAGGATAAATCACCAAATTTAGATGGTACAAATTTTGTAGGTCCTTTTTTAAAAATAAAAGAGGTAAATTAATTCCCCCAAGACATAAAACAAGCCAAGAAGATGTTATTTTTCTACTAACATCACTATCACATTCTTGTAACACTTGGATACAAACTCTAATAAAAAAATTCTTGTCCAAGCTTACTGAGTGGCTGTGGGTTGTTTTATTTCACACTGTTGTAAGAATAAAAGGGGAGATGGGAAGAAATCTTTCTGATTCTTTTCATTGTTTAGAAATAAGGAAAAATAAAAATGAGACAAGAATGGAACACTTAAGAGATTCCTTCATAACATATATATATACAGTATATAACATTATTCCAAATCAAGCCATTAATTGGGCAATGACTTTCCCTTTTAGCCTTTGGCATACCCTGGATAGCATAAGAGCACTATAGGCATTGTTTTAGTGGGGGTTTTGTATGGGGTACTTTTAGAGCAGGCCTGTTATTTAATTTGATTTTAGAACAGAAACTTGTGTATATTTATCGTGGTTTTTATTATCGCCTGTTCACCACCCTGAGTCCCGTAAGGGAGATAGGGCGGTATATAAATTCAATAAATAAATTGCTGGACGGTCACTTTCTTTTAAGTAAATGGAATGTGAATTATATCTATCTACAGATGGAAAGTTGCAACTAATCAGTATTATTTCTAATGCTCAGTAATGTGTTCTATCTTGATTATTCCTTAGTTCATCCCAACACAGTATCAGAAGTAGTAAAGTGACTTTGTATTTATACCACTCATATTACAATATCTGTATGTATATCCATACAATTCTTATGTCCCAAAATACAGTACATGTATCCACTTGAACACAAGATGAAAATGTTGGGCGGAAGGCCTTTCCATTAAAATAATTTGGTAATTGGGAACCTGAAAGAGGAACAACGCTACACTCCCTGTCACATTTGTGTGTGTAAACATGACTCTTTATGGCCATTGCTCTGCACTGATAGTGGACTTCTGGAAATGCCATAAATAACATTACTTTTTCCTGGTACACTTGAAAGAGGCAGAACAAAAATCTAAACATTAGTATTTTGACCTTATGATACTAACGTATATGATGGATTTATGGAGGCTAAAACCAGATAGGCCCTTATGCAATATAAGAGAATATGGTTTATTTTTTCAGTTAGCAAACATAGCAGTGAAACACTTTACTGATGTGAATATGATAGCAAGCAGTTACTAACTGAAAAGACATCTAAGAACATGAAAGCCATTTCTAACAGCCTTGAGAATTTAGTTTTCTATTACTGACATGGATTAATGGCAATTGTCTAACATTTGCAGCTGTTTTTCTTGTCTAATCTGGAAATGGCAAGTGTTGATGCTGAGATGTACTACATGCAAAGTAGGAGTTCCACCACTGAGCAATTGCCTCTCCTTAATCCATGCATTTGCTTAGAAACATTAAATAATTTATGCAAGTCAGCACGGAAAACAAATAGTAATATAAGACATACGGAAAGTGGGACTCCCAAATTGAAATACAGTTGAACAGGCATGTAGGGGATAATCTATTTGTGCAGCTTTCCCCAACCTGGCATCTCTTAAATATCAGTACAGGTAGTCCTTACTTAACGACTGCTGGTTTGCAATCATTCAACATGACAGTGCTATTATAACTGATCCCCAACGTGACTATTATTTGAGAACTTCAAAGATGGCTTCTGATAAAGTCAATAGGGAAGCCTGTAGAAAGTTGCAAGTTGCAATCATATTACATCATGCTTAATGACTGAGGATGATTCACTTAACAACTGCAGTTGCCAACTTCTGTAAGTCAATATGCTTACATGACATTTCATTTTATGACCATGCCATTTATTGATGGAGTTACTGGTACCAATTGCAGTCATTAAATGAGGACTATAATATGCCACTGGCCATGCTGACTGAGTAATAGGAAGTACAGTATAGTATATCTGGTAATAGATTACAAAATGATACCTTAAAGATTTGAAGTAGTTTTGAAGTGCTAAACTGTATTTTGTCCAAACATAGCTTCTTTCAGTTGACAGTGATTGCAATATATCATAAGCCTTAAACCATCATTTAGAAACCATTGTGGCTAGTTCACACAAACCTAAACCTAAACTTCAAATCTAAGAAAATTATAATTCAAGATGTTAAATTAGTCAGTGCGTAAAGGCTTTGGATGGCGGAGGTCTTGTTGCCAAGGTGATGTTATCAAAAACACAACAACAAGCCCCTGGTAAAACATGAGCTACATTTCAAGAGACTTTTCCCCATCACTCCCTTTTAAAGATTTCATTGAGCCCTCCCCATTTTTCTATTTCATTACATCTCCCCAGTACCGGCTCTTGATGATGTTCCAATCCAAAATAAGTTTCTGAAGGTTCTTTTTGTGTTTCAGGATGACAGGCAGCTCTTCCTAGAAGAGGTTGGGATGAAGGAGTTAGGGACGGTTCACACTAGCATCAGCTCCCATAAGCATCAGTAACTTTTAACTAATAAATTTTTCAATGGTCTTTAGATACATCCAGATATAATAATACTAATGATAATAATGCCAAATCCAGTCTAAACATTTGACTGTTATATTATTATGTGAGCAACCACAATAATAATAAAGTATAATGGCCAGACATAATGGCAACAAAGATACTTTGCAATATCTTATTATTATTATTATTATTATTATTATTATATTTGGATTTATATCCCGCCCTTCTCCTCGCGGACTCAGGGCGGCTGACAATCAATTAAAATACATAAATAACAATTACAAATTTAAAATTAATTAAAAGAAATATTTAAACATTTGTCCAATTAAAATATAATTAAAACCCCTCTAAAAATTACCCTAGGCCAGTCCNCCCGGGCCCTCCAGAGATCATTAACCAGCGTGACCAATGCCGTTTCCGTGCTGTACCCCGGCCTGAAGCCCGACTGGAGGGGGTCCAGATAATCTGTTTCCTCCAGGTGCCGAGGGAATTGCTGTGCAACCACACTCTCAACAACCTTCGCCACAAAGCGAAGGTTGGAGACTGGGCGATAGTTGGCCAATACATCTGGGTCCAGGGAAGGCTTCTTCAGGAGGGGTCTCACCACCGCCTCCTTTAGGATCGCGGGGAATTGAAGAGTGGACTAAGATAAATCAATAAATTCTTGATCAAGCTGTTTCTATGTATAAGTACCTTACTCTGCTCAACCCTCCTCTTCATCTCCTCTTCCTCCTCCTTCAGATTCTCCAACTTTAAGGCAGCTGAGGAGGCTCCTGAAGTTGTGACAGCACTGACACTGTTACTGGAATTCTTGGCAACTTGGTTTAAACTGCAATTTAAAAAAAAACAGGAAGATTTGATGGTATTTCAAAATTAGGAAATAGGATACATTTGATATGGAAGATTTTCTTAATAATCAGAGTTTGAGCTGTTATTGTGAGACCTAAGATTGGAACACTGGATACAAACATCCATATGATGCTATATTTCCTGTGGAGTGGGAAGCCCAAACTGTTTCAACAGCAGTTTGTGTAGTGCAATGTTTTGAGTGCCAGACTAGAACTAGGGAGGCTTGAGTTCAAATCTTGGCTGATTGAGAAAGCTTATTGCACAGGTGAACAACCAATACCATCCAGTTTATTTATTCTGTATAACTTGGCAATTTCATGCAATCTAAACTTAAGGATAAATCACCAAATTTAGATGGTACAAATTTTGTAGGTCCTTTTTTAAAAATAAAAGAGGTAAATTAATTCCCCCAAGACATAAAACAAGCCAAGAAGATGTTATTTTTCTACTAACATCACTATCACATTCTTGTAACACTTGGATACAAACTCTAATAAAAATATTCTTGTCCAAGCTTACTGAGTGGCTGTGGGTTGTTTTATTTCACACTGTTGTAAGAATAAAAGGGGAGATGGGAAGAAATCTTTCTGATTCTTTTCATTGTTTAGAAATAAGGAAAAATAAAAATGAGACAAGATTGGAACACTTAAGAGATTCCTTCATAACATATATATATATAACATTATTCCAAATCAAGCCATTAATTGGGCAATGACTTTCCCTTTTAGCCTTTGGCATATCTTGGATAGCATAAGAGCACTATAGGCATTGCTGGACGGTCACTTTCTTTTAAGTAAATGGAATGTGAATTATATCTATCTACAGATGGAAAGTTGCAACTAGTCAGTATTATTTCTAATGCTCAGTAATGTGTTCTATCTTGATTATTCCTTAGTTCATCCCAACACAGTGTCAGAAGTAGTAAAGTGACTTTGTATTTATACCACTTATATTACAATATCTGTATGTATATCCATACAATTCTTATGTCCCAAAATACAGTACATGTATCCACTTGAACACAAGATGAAAATATTGGGCGGAAGGCCTTTCCATTAAAATAATTTGGTAATTGGGAACCTGAAAGAGGAACAACGCTACACTCCCTGTCACATTTGTGTGTGTAAACATGACTCTTTATGGCCATTGCTCTGCACTGATAGTGGACTTCTGGAAATGCCATAAATAACATTACTTTTTCCTGGTACACTTGAAAGAGGCAGAACAAAAATCTAAACATTAGTATTTTGACCTTATGATACTAAAGTATATGATGGATTTATGGAGGCTAAAACCAGATAGGCCCTTATGCAATATAAGAGAATATGGTTTATTTTTTCAGTTAGCAAGCATAGCAGTGAAACACTTTACTGATGTGAATATGATAGCAAGCAGTTACTAACTGAAAAAACATCTAAGAACATGAAAGCCATTTCTAACAGCCTTGAGAATTTAGTTTCCTATTACTAACATGGATTAATGGCAATTGTCTAACATTTGCAGCTGTTTTTCTTGTCTAATCTGGAAATGGCAAGTGTTGATGCTGAGATGGACTACATGCAAAGTAGGAGTTCCACCACTGAGCAATTGCCTCTCCTTAATCCATGCATTTGCTTAGAAACATTAAATAATTTATGCAAGTCAGCACGGAAAACAAATAGTAATATAAGACATACAGAAAGTGGGACTCCCAAATTGAAATACAGTTGAACAGGCATGCAGGGGATCATCTATTTGTGCAGCTTTCCCCAACCTGGCATTTCTTAAACATCAGTACAGGTAGTCTTTACTTAACGACTGCTGGTTTGCAATCATTCAACGTGACAGTGCTATTATAACTGATCCCCAACGTGACTATTATTTGAGAACTTCAAAGCTGGCTTCTGATAAAGTCAATAGGGAAGCCTGTAGAAAGTTGCAAGTTGCAATCATATTACATCATGCTTAATGACTGAAGATGATTCACTTAACAACTGCAGTTGCCAACTTCTGTAAGTCAATATGCTTACATGACATTTCATTTTATGACCATGCCATTTATTGATGGAGTTACTGGTACCAATTGCAGTCATTAAATGAGGACTATAATATGCCACTGGCCATGCTGACTGAGTAATAGGAAGTACAGTATAGTAAAGATTTGAAGTAGTTTTGAAGTGCTAAACTGTATTTTGTCCAAACATAGCTTCTTTCAGTTGACAGTGATTGCAATATATCATAAGCCTTAAACCATCATTTAGAAACCATTGTGGCTAGTTCACACAAACCTAAACCTAAACTTCAAATCTAAGAAAATTATAATTCAGGATGTTAAATTAGTCAGTGCTTTAAGGCTTTGGATGGCGGAGGTCTTGTTGCCAAGGTGATGTTATCAAAAACACAACAACAAGCCCCTGGTAAAACATGAGCTACATTTCAAGAGACTTTTCCCCATCACTCCCTTTTAAAGATTTCATTGAGCCCTCCCCATTTTTCTATTTCATTACATCTCCCCAGTACCGGCTCTTGATGATGTTCCAATCCAAAATAAGTTTCTGAAGGTTCTTTTTGTGTTTCAGGATGACAGGCAACTCCTCCTAGAAGAGGTTGGGATGAAGGAGTTAGGGACGGTTCACACTAGCATCAGCTCCCATAAGCATCAGTAACTTTTAACTACCGGTAATACATTTTTCAATGGTCTTTAGATACATCCAGATATAATAATACTAATGATAATAATGCCAAATCCAGTCTAAACATTTGACTCTTATATTATTATGCGAGCAACCACAATAATAATAAAGTATAATGGCCAGACATAGAAAATGAAGAAGTTAAGTACTCTGGTACTTTAGAATTCAGACAGATAAGCACCTGCCATATAATGCCTCAGATTTAACAATTGTTGATAACAAAGACAAAAAAGTCTGGATGGTGGATGTGGCAGTACCTAGAGGCAGCAAAAGAAAAAAGAAAGAACTGGAGAAAATCCAAAGACCTACAAAATAAAAGTAGAATAACAGTAGAAAAACAAAAACAAAAGCAAAGATAATACCAATAGTAATAGGCATCTTGGGTGCAATCCCAAAACATCTGCAGCACCACTTGTACACCATCGGCCTTGACAAAAATCACCATGAGTTAATTGCAAAAGGCAGCTTTACTTGGAACAGGTTACATGCTGCAATGATACTTAACTATTAAACAACAACTCCTGCCTATCTTGGGTCCTTGGGAAGGACTCAGTAGGTATATAAAAATGCCAAGTCCAGTTTAAACATCTGGCTGACTGTGGGACCAACCATAATAGTAAGCTTTATATCACTTCAGTAATGGCTGAATGCCACTAGAAAATGCTTTCACTGACTAGTGAGGAAATGCTATTAAGATCCTGTTTCTTTTTAATTTGCATAAAATAGCCTATTTCTTATGTTTCCAGGATTTCTGCCCATTTTATTCTTTTTCTGACTTTAATATTATGATGGCCTTTGCAAGAATTTTCACCATAACCAGGTTTGTTATTTATTTGATAGATTTATATCCTGCCTTTCCTCCAGGAGATCAAGGGAGTAAGAAAGTAGTCTTTCTTCCAATTTTTCTTACAACAATCATTCCATTAAGAATGCTGAGTTGAGAAACAGCGATTGGTATAAAGGCATTCAGTGACTTCTAGTAACTGAGAATGGGTTTGGCTCTCCGGAAACCTAGGGTGGCTTCTTACTTACTATACTTTTCTTACATTTGAACAGCGGAAGCAGTTAGTAGTCTTTCTTCTGTCACCCTGACAGGAAATGCCAGTTTCCTGATTTTGCTTAAGTTAGAAAGTCAAGCATTACAAGATAGTTATTTCCAATGCATATTGACCCTTAACTATAGTTGTGAGCAGCCTTACAAAATTTAAACAACCTTTTAATTTTGTTCTTTCTTGTAAATGAACATTACAGTCAAAGTCCCCATAGCTCCTAAGTTACAGCAGCTTTTGCCCATTTGTTAGAAAGGGCTATGTGGCTGGGTTCCTGAAGCATTCCATCATCAATCGTTTAACCACAGTTTACTGCATGAATTGCACTCTGGCTGGACAAATTCTGATAATGCTGAGGTTAAGTAAACATGGAAATAGGAGTGAAGAGAAAAGAGATTAAATATTATGCTGGTTTCTGACTGTAGTAAAGATTCGATTTGATTTGATTTGATCTGAGATTAAAGATACCTCACTCAGTTTATTCAGGGGTTGTAGGACATCTTGTTCGAGAGTAATTTCAAACTCTGCAAGGATCCTGGCCAGTGTGCTTTGAATACAGCAACTCATTTCTAGAGCTTTCCTGGAAGCAAAGAAGAAAGAAAGAGTTGAAAACCTGACTTGGAAGGTGAAGAGTATCAATCTACCATAACACCTCTGAGGACTAACATACAGTATGTTTGTTCTTCTTTTGCTTCCAGAGTCCTGGTTTGGATCCTTCAACAGCTGCTTCTTCCCATATCCAGCATTTTCTAGATATATTGCATTGCAAGTCATGTGCAATGGGAATTAAGAGCATCAAATTGGGAAAATTGTTTTTTTTTTCAATTAATTTGCCACAAATTCTAAGCTCTGCAATTATTACTAGGTGTACTTTAATTTCTGTGATATGTATCCCATCTTTTTGCCCAGAGGATATATAGGGCCACTAAAAGTAAAAATAAGCAGTTGAAAAATCTAGTTTAAAAGGAGTAAAAATCACAACTCATTCCAACTGAAAAGGATAAAGGATGGAGACCTGAGCACAATTCCCAAAGAAATACTCTCCAGAACTTGGAATTACTTGGATGATTGGAGATTCAAGACAGTTTATGCAACCAATAACTTCATTCCTGATATTCATTTTCTAAATAAAATGCTTGTTGAGTAGCAGACACATGTATTTGACACTGATAAACTCCAAAGACTGTTCTGCAGTTTCAGGTAGGCTGAACAGTCATTGTGGCTCAGCTTCAGTTGATAACAGTAATGCAACATCCATATATTACTTGTGGGATTAGCTCTAAAAAAATACTTTGTTTTTAGTGACTTAGTGTGCCTGTTACTGAAAAAAAGTGTGTCCTTTGTTCTTTTTGTGGCACTGCATAGAGGAAGCCAAGGAAATGCTAGCAGGGCAAATAGTGCCTATTAAGTGATGATCAATAGAATTTAAAGCTGCACTAGCAGATCTGCACTTGGGTGATGAGACTTTCTCTTCTTCATGTCACTCCTGTGTATTCTTACAATTGCTCTGGAAGAATAAGTTTCTCTGAATCAGATTTGAAGGCATGTGCAAGCCTGTGCAAGAGGAAAGGGAAACGGCCTTCCTCCCACTCAACACCCAGAAATGGCTTTTGCTAATAGAAGTGTAAGAGCCAATTTGGTGTGCTGATTAAGGCAGTACATTAGAAACCAGGAGACCATGGGTTTTAGTCCCATGGACTGGAGGCTAAAACATATAAGGAACGGTTGCTGGAATTGGGTATGTCTAGTTTAACGAAGAGAAGGACGAGGGGGGACACGATAGCAGTGTTCCAATATCTCAGGGGCTGCCACAAAGAAGAGGGAGTCAGGCTATTCTCCAAAGCGCCTGAAGGCAGGACAAGGAGCAACGGGTGGAAACTAACCAAGGAGAGAAGCAACCTAGAACTAAGAAGAAACTTCCTGACAGTGAGAACAATTAACCAGTGGAACAACCTGCCTCCAGAAGCAGTGAATGCTCCAACACTGGAAGTTTTTAAGAAGAAACTGGACGGCCATTTGTCCAAAATGGTTTAGGGTTTCCTGCCTGAGCAGGGGGTTGGACTAAATGACCTCCAAGGTCCCTTCCAACTTTATCATCATCATCATCATCATCATCATCATCATCATCATCATCATCATCATCATCATCATCAAGTCCCATTTTAAATATGAAGCAAACTAGTTGACCTTTGGCTAATCACACACTCTTAGCCCTAAGGAAGCAGGCAATGGCACCCACTTCTGAAATCTTACCAAGAAAACTTCAAGGACTTATCCAGGTAATCAGTAGGAGTCAAAAACTGACATGAAGTCACCCCCAAAACTCCCCCAAAACAAATACCCACCCACCACAGAAGTGCAGCTTGGATTTCACCCAGTGAAAACTTGACCCACTCTGTGTTTGTGCTGCTTTCTGTTGTACCACCCTTTTGCTGGACAGAAAGTTATCCCAGAAGTACAAAATATAGTCTAATGCAGATTTCATAGTTGGCATGGTTCTTAAAATACAAGGCCAACAGAAAAAGCATGTGGTGGAGGAAAACTGAACAGGCAAACAGAGGAGACTCAACTTCTGTACGAATGGATTTTAAGGTTAATATTAATTACACAGATGCTGGAAAGAATACTGCTCTAGAAAAGTAATATTTTTATGTTTTCAGAAAACAGTCAGGATATTAATGCAAATTGAGAAAGAAAATATGATTTTGCAATCCGTAGGGGGGGATGAACTTTATAGGAGGTTCAGACTATATGTTCTTCAGCTATGAAGAATACTGTATGGTCTTTCATTCATAAAAATGTAAGAATTCTTACCCAAGACTGGAATCCATGTCTAACTCCTTAAAACTTTCAGCCATAGTGACTGATAATGCCATCAAAGGTAACTTTTTCTGTGGAAAAAAGTAAGAAAATGAACAGACAAGGAAAATAGCTATACCAGCTAATAGTTGGTAATTACAGTTATTAAATCTCTAACTTCTTGGCTACATTATGGTTTCTTATAGGGATATAACTTTCCTCTGTTTCTTTACTATTGGCTTAACAGGTAATAATAACTGTTTCTCACCATCAATACCTTATCTTAATGTGATATTAGGTTTTTTTGGCAATGATAATTCATTGTAATCCTGAGGGCAGTATGTGTGCGTATACTGGGTATATCTGATAGTTAGTGAAATGTGAATAACAGTAGTTTGGCTTACAGGCAATGTCTAAATTAATGATCCTACCTTATGAATGAAAAGGCCAAAATATAGGTCAGGGAATATGAATTAGTGTCAAGTGGAGACATTTTATGAATGCAAATGGTGGTAGAAATGGGTAGAGATGTATTTTTAAAAATGAAATAGGTTAGGCAGGATACATGATTGGACATAACTGATTTAAAGTTTAATATTAGCATCTTAAAATGTTGTTGATGGTTGCATAATAAGGCACAGACACAAATAAATATACCATGGATTTTAAGACAGACCATTATTGGTGCTACTATGGGCAATTTATACCTTATTCTAAAGTCTGTATCTGGCTGGATGGCAAATGTGTCTGCATTCTCCTACTGGCTGCACCCATGAGGGGGTGTAAAAAATGTCCATAGCTTGGCTAGTTGAACTTTGTGATTAGTACTCTGGATTTACTGTATTCAGTCAGAAGCTAGAGACATAAAATAAGAACAAACTGAAAAAGATTAATTGCTTCATCTTCTGGTTTCTTCTAGCTAGAAAAAAGAAGATGAAAACAATATTTCTAAAGAATATGAAGTACAAAGGTATTACTGGTCTAAAGTAGACAAGTAATTACTTAAAGTAATTAAATAGTTATAAAGCTTGATTAATGAATTATCTTGCTTTTTTATAATTTTTATTTTACTATTCTTCAAAGGAATGCAGGTAGTCTGTTATTATTCTCTCCTATTTTTTTATTATCATAAAAGTTCTGTATAGTATTTTAGTCTCAAAAAGGGTAATTGCCTAGTGTACTCCCTTCCTCCCTTCCATATATTTACTGTATATACAGAAGCAAAACTGAGGTGCTGAAGAAAAACAAGAAATAAGAAATTTGGACTTTGCCCGTATTTAATTCCAAAACTGATTATAAAATCTGTATGGATATAAATATCCATACCTAGTTGTATCTCTCCATGGGCAAAATCCAATAATCGGATTCAATGACATATTACTTTGAATGCTGATTATGATCCACAGGGCATGTTAATCTCCAGGATACCTTCCGTACTTCTTCCTTTGATATCTTAGAATGGACTTTTCACACCAATAGATCAACGAGAATATGGCTTCCATAATTTTTAGCCAGCTTACCTAATGATAATATTGGCTGAAGATTATTGGAGTTTAATTCAATGTATCCAGAGGATATCAGATACTAGAAGGCTATTTTAAGGAGTCTCCCAAATCCTAGCATAAATGCTACAGATAGAACTGTGGATTAATATTAGACAATTTTAATACCCAAATTTCTTTAATTTCCTGGAGAACTGTATAGGAGCTATACAATAGCAAAGTAGGAGATAAAACTCCTGTATTACAATCTAGATCAGCACCCGAAGCAGATACCATGGAGAGGAAAAAATTGTAGGCATAAATTACTGTGGACCTATTGCATTTTTTCTCAGTGTAGAATAATGTCAACTTCTGAAAAAGGTGAGATGGGGAAAGAAAGATGCTTTATAATTGAGAACTAGCATAAAGCACCAAAAATGTGCTTCCTATAGTGTGAATTAAGATCCAGAAAGAACCGCAAAAAAGAAAGGAAAAATGAGATTTACCACCCGTTTGTCCAGTTCTGCCCCATATTGACCCTGGAGACAAGCCACAAGTCTCTTGTGCACATTGTGTGCTGCTCGTTTGACTGGTTCAATTCTCTGTTCAGTCTAAAAAAGAAAGTGGAACAATTAGCTGGGAAGAAATAAAGAGAAATGCATTTTCTCCTTACTACACTGTAGTTCCCCATACATACTGTAAATCTGTATGCATATACATGCAAATGGCTTTGGTGAGCACCCTTTGCTTTGTCTATCACTCACAATATCATTTGTTTAAATCATTTTTAACTGGTTATTGTTGTATATCTCATTTTATACTGAGACACTCAGAGTTGTTAAGAGTTGGTTAACATACAAATTCGATTGATAAAATAAATATTTATTAATGGACTCCAGTGCTTAAAACACATTGTACTGTTATTCAAATGATATAGCTGGAGTTAAAAAATGCAGCCACTTTTGAAAGCATACCCAGAATAGTCTGATCCTCTTCTCCTTTTGGAGATTGTGGCTAAAATATGTACATTATATTCATCTGTGGCACTTTTCATTTATGTAACTACCCTTCTCATTGTCAGAATTTTACACTGAATTCAAATATTGTGGTCCCTATTTTTTTCCTAGGCTTTTTATGCCAGAAAAAAAATCAGTTAAGGAAAGAAAGGCCCAATGACTTCAGAATGTCTTGTGAGTGATGGCATAAAAACCGTCCATTTGAAAGCCTCTTCACTGGCTTTAAAAATTCCATTAATTTAAGGAAAGCGACCCAATTCACAATCTATCTGCAGCTTTGCATGTTCTGAAGTTTTGCTAGTCTGAGTTGTTTCATTAACGCTTTACATCTTCTGGGATGTTCTCTCCCACACCCGACGGAGTATATTGTACGAAGCTTGCATGATACAGCTTACTAATAGACCTGGATTATATTGGGAGAGAATGACTCCAGTCCAAGATTGTCTTGTGACTCAGACAGAGAGAGAAAACAAACTGCTCTCTAAGATGAGTGACGCCTTCTCTGCCAGCACAGGGCTACAGGTAAGTACATGCCCACAGATGAAACCCAGTGCCTCACCTGGAGCAAGTCTTCAGTCAAGTAATCTGCTGTTTCTTGGGCTCTGGAGAAGGAGGAGCAGTAATGGAAGAAAGAGGTCATCAACACACTTGTACATTATATTATTTCAATAATGTCTATAAGCCACCTCCTTGCATGTCAGATCAGCATTATACTTTCAATAAAATAGTAGGCTTGTTTGTTAGAGGATTGATTTACCCCTGGAAAAGTAAAATAGAATCAGAATTTTCCAGGCTCATAGTTGTCACTAACAATATATCTGGTTAGCATTCAGAAAAAAACAGAAGCCATGGAGAGGAATGGGGACAGTTGTCCCCACAGTTATTCAGACATGTTGGTACATAGTGGAAGGGTTCTTGGGCAGCTTCAGCATGTCAGACGAGTGCAGGCTTAGAATGTTCAAATGTTAATCGTGGTTTAATTCTCACAATCCAACCTGAAGTTGAATGTAAGCCCAAGGCCTATAAATGGCAACATAACGAAACAGCAAAAGCCTCAAAATCTACTCTTGCTTCCTTTTGAAAATAATTGTTTCCAGTACTCTGGAAATGGAGTCTGAAAACTGCTATTTCAACAGCACAATGCTATTTTGGGGGAAATTGAAATACTTTCCAGATTCTGCAACACACTCTTGCCATTGATAAACAAAATAGTAAGGATGCCCTCAGGTCAAACGTGGCTGCAGTTGACTATATAATTGCTTTGGAATCTTCTTGATTGCAGAGATAGCTTGCCATTATTACTGACTCCCAGACGACTGCCATTCCAGACTAGTCTTCTGCCATGATGTTTCTGGTGATCTCCTATCCCAGCTACTAGCTCTGCTTAGCCTTTGAGTCCAGACAGAATCAGTCAATTGCCACCATTAGATGAGGATCATATGAGCATGCAACATGCCCAAAGGTCAAAATATTACCAGAACATCCATCTTGAGTTTTCTGAAGTCAGAAGATGTACTGGAATTCTTTCCCAAGGTTGGGGCAAAATGGGCTGGCAAAAACTGGAAGACAACCCATTCAAAAAGATTACAATGGATGTGTTGATCAAACTCTTCCCCCCCCCCCAGTTCTTGGACAACTAACTACTTGGGCATCTACCAGAAAAACATAGAGGACACTATTTCACAGTCTGGGAAGTGGCCTTTCCTGAAATATTGCTGCCTTCTTATTCTTAGCACTGTGCCTGACAATATCCTCCCTCTCCTTTTGTTTTGGACGACTGTATTTGGTTAGAAACACATTTCAAACTCTGATCTGGGGGAAATATATAGGATTTTAGTTACATTTACATGCTTAGTTTGAATTTCACAGCAAACTGAAATGAACACAAATCAAGAAAATCAAAGAAAATAGAAATTAAAAAGCCTTTCTCCATTTGTGTATATCAGTGTTTCTTAACCTCAGCAACCAAGACATGAGGAATCCAATTCCCAGAATTGGGATTGGCTTGGGAATTCTGGGAGTTGAAGACCACATTTCTTAAAGTTGTCAGTATTGAGAAACATTGGTATATATCATGAGAAATATGTGCTGGCATCTGCCTTGCTGTTGAGATTGATGGATAATTTTCCAACTATTTCCACTAGTTGGTAATATTCAGGAAGGGAGAGAATTAGAGTGTTTATCCAGTTGATTTGCATAACATGTCCTATACCAGTGGTGGCGAACCTATGGCACGGGTGCTAGAGGCGGCACTCAGAGCCCTCTCTGTGGGCACGCGCGACGTCGCCCCAGTCCTAGGCCTTCAGCTGGGTTTTATAAAACCTTTTCGCTTTAGGCCTCTGCCATGTGCAAAAAAAAAAAGGTTCAATCAATCAGTCAATTTCAACTTCTTGCGGGGGAAAAAAAGATCTTGCAAAGTTGGAATTGATTGATTGAACTTTTTAGTCCCACCCAGTCTGCTGTTACCACCGCAGCCACGCCCACCCAATGGGCCACACCCACCCAATGGGCCACATCCACCCGGCACCCGACAATGCATAAGTGGGTTTGGGGTTGCAGTTTGGGCACTCAATCTCAAAAAGGTTCGCCATCACTGTAATACAGAAGCAATACAGGTAGTCCTTGACTTGCAACCATATATGAGCCCAAAAATTCCATTGCTAAGCAAGGCAGTTGTTAAGAGAGTCATACCCCATTTTACCACATTTTGTGCCATGGTTGTTAAAGGAATGACTGTAATTATTAAGTGAATCCTGTGGTTGTTAAGCAAATCTTGCTTCCTCCATTGTCTTTGCTTGTCAGAAGCACCCTAGGAAGCTTGCAAATGACAGTCCCAGGATCCAGGGACGCTGCAACCATTGTGAATACATGCTAGTTGCCAAGCACTCAAAGTTTGATCACATGACTGTGGCGGCGCTGCAACAGTCATGAGTGTGAGAACTGGTCATAAGTCACTTTTTTCAGTGCTGTTGTAACTTTGAAAAATCATTAAATGAATGCTGGTTAAGTTGAAGATTACCTATACTTCTGTCTAGGAATGGGCTTTGTGGACAGCAGGTTTTATATTGCAATAGTGTTCTGCCAGCTCAAGAAGTGGATTTTTACATTTTAATTTTTAACCCCTACGATCTGGAAAAAAAGGAGTCAGGAAAAGGTGGCAATGCATAAGCTTATGGCTAAGATGACTCCAATAGCTATGGATCCACTCACCAGTTGCTGATAAGCTGAAAATTACTTTATAACAGAGTGTAACATATTATCTTATGGGGAGGGGAGAAATCCCATTTTAAATAAATGCTCTGCTAAAACACAAGTATCATAATGTTAATAGTTTGGTACTTTAATTGCTGCTGCATTACTGAAAGAATGTTCACAATGGGGAAATGATTAATTTTCTCTGCATTTTCTTTAATTGTGTGGTGACTGATCCCAATGGCATTTTAATGAAAGTTGCAAACAAAGAACAGTTAAACCTAAAAACATATCATTAACATGGCTGCTTTTTTTATGCAACAACAGCAATACTTAAGTGTTCTTTGTGCAATTAGCCTAGGTGAGCAAGTCTGCAAAGATCCTCTTCACCCCCATCTTGGAATAGGATGAGTAACTTCCAAATACTACTAGACAGGGAAGACAGGAAAAGCAGCTTCAGGACTCCTGAGAGAAGAGCCCTGCCCTAACTCTACTGATGTCATGCCCATGTGTTCAAATGTATGGTAACCAGTCAAATTTCTCTGCACTTCCGGCCTAAAGAATGACAGGAACAAAGTTAAGAAGAGATCTCCTCATCCAACCTCCATGGAATCCTCCTTGTGACTGTTTAGTGCAGGAATAGGCAACCAGGTGGTCCTTATGTCTTGGAGTAGAGTTTCAGAAGCTTGATTCAGCATGACTGAGAGCCAGGGATTACAGGAATTATACTCAAAATATTTGAAAAGCACTAAATTGTTTATTGTTGGAGTAGTGAAATGGGTTTGCCACTGGGAGACCAAAAGTAAAATCCTATCCATCTATAGATGTGCTGAGTGGTTGCAAAGCAGCCCAAAAATACAAGAAGAATCAAGAATCAATTTTATTTTATTTATATTTCCTATTTTTTTAACTGCCCATCTTCCTCAGAGATAATTGAATTTTGATTAAATCTTCTGAAGGGCAATAATATTTTAGAGTTATTATAGCAATAATAAGAATAGTCCCACAGTTAGATAGGTGACAAATAAATTTAATAAATAAAATAAAACAAATCATAAAATTATCTGTCCTCCTTCTGTCAAACGCATACTGCCTTTTCTTGGAGCAAAGACGCTGCTTTTTATTTTCTTGCTCATATTTGGCAAGGAAAAATTTCTAACCTTGTATTTTTCAGATATGTTGGAATAAATGCCCCACATTGATTGTGATGTGATTGAGATGCAGGGTTAGTAACACTAGGTTGGTAACATGAGCTAACAGAAATATGATCCTTAGCCTTTTTGTTTTTATTCATAGGTCAGGAATGGGGATCCTATGATTCTCCAGCATTCTTCTAAACGCCATATTTCTTCCTACCTTGCCATTTATAACTTATGGTTTGCATCTTTGGTACTTGCTTTAGAAGTTTACCAATCTCCAATTATTATTTCAGGGATATTTGGATCACCAGTATGAGCCTTTGATTGATAGTTGCTATTTTAACAGCCTAAGAAAGTGACTAAACATGAAACTGATATGACTCAGAATGGTTTAGTAATCCCCTACAAGTAAAATATTGTATAGAATCTGCTATCTGAAAACCTCAGCTTTTATTTTAGGGCAACTGTGTATGCCTCTTTAGATGAGGTTTCAAAGCATGTGGTTGTTCACACACACACACAAAAAAATATTTCAATTTTAATTACAGCAGGGAAAGGCAGCTTTCAGTCTTGCAGAATCCAGTTTTTGTTTCACTAATACCAGAGACTATCAACTGAACTATATACAAAAAGTATAATTCAAAAGCCCCTCTCTCATTATCTGAGAGGAATAATAGATGGATTTCAGATTTTCTACCCTGAAATCAATTTCTAATTAGCCCCACTATTTTCATTTCAACAGTTGTGATTCTTAGCATTTTTCCTGCTAAGGGTCTGCTTGTTTTGCCCTGCATCAGCTGATTCTTACAGGTGAATCTATCAATGCATGATGCAGTAAAGGGGAATTATTTATCAGCTAGTTTGTTGCAGAGTTTGATGCCAATAATGGTTGAGAGGGAATGATTGGCTCAAGGTCATCAAGCTGGTTTCTGCAGCCAAGGGAGAACTAGAACCTGAGTACCCACATTCCTACTCCAGCACCTTAACCACCACACCACACTGGTTTTCTCAATTTCAGCAATGAGATCAACAGCATCAGGCACTACAACAAGCTATGTATGATAAAAGTGGAGAGATCATTTTGTTCTTGTTAAACAACTGGGAATCAGAACTCTTTCCCCTTTTGGTTGCAAAATCTGGGTGCTGAAGTCTTAATAGGGTTGCAGAAATGAGGGCTATCCACTATGGGAAAATTCAGCACATTGCTAATCACACCATGGAAGCTTTTTAGAAGTCTGCCGAGTGGAGATTCTGGGGGCATAGGAAGGTGACCTGTAAGCCATTAATAAACTATAATTAAATAATCCCAAGGAAGGGAAAAGCTGGGGTTACCCCCATCCATTGAGAGCTACTCTGTGACAGTTTTTAAAGTAGCTACCCTCCAGCTAGAGATACAAAATCTAAATCCCAACGAACTTTTCAACACAAAGTTCTAGCACTCCAAACTATACCTATAAAGAGAGGCTGGCAATGCAGCCAAACAACTAGTCCTTACCGTCCAGTGATGCTGGGGTAACTGAGCTGTTGCCGCATCCGGTTAAACTGCCTCTTCATCATCCTGTGGGCCAAGCTGAAATAGTATTACCAAGACAAGAAAACAAGCCAGAGGCTCAGTACCTCCTCAATACAAGCCAGCTGCGCTTGCTGCCATCCGTTGCTCTCTCCCTCTCCGCCTTCACTGCAGGCTTCTTCTTGTCACTTCCTTGTCATCTTCTAGTTTGACCTCCTTTTTCTTCCCCACCTATCCTCCCTTTGTGTCTTTATGCCTCTCCTCCCTATTCTACTTCCTTCTCATGGTTTCCCCTTCCACTAATGAGCTTTACTCAACTTTTTCTGGGTGCTTCTTTACTTTTTTTTTTTTTTTTGCAAACTTTCCAGCTTCTTAACTCTCTTGCTCCTTCTAGCCTCTAACACTACCTTTCCTTGTGCTAGTCAGGTAAGATCTGTGGTTGTTTTTCTCAGTTCCTGTCGCCACCCCTTAAAAAAAAGCATAAATAACCTCAGCCAAGTCTTAAAGGGGAAATATGATTACAGCAAACATGAAACAAGGCAGAACAAGCTGATTTGCAAGGCTCATGTGGTAGAACTTCCTACTTTCTTTCTGTTTCTCACTCTCCAGTGCTTAATAGTGTATATTTGACACATTAACATAAAGGTTTGTGCAAAGACGACAGCCCATTGATTAGAATAGGTTGCAAAATGAGCCCACATTATCTGAATCATGATTTACACAATATGCCATCAAATCTAGGTTTACACAATAAGCTGTAGTAAGGCTGAACAAGCTTCCTTATGGCTTAGCATACTGTGTGAACAGGTCAGAGAAAACTAGCTATAACATACACTCATGCTTATCTGACTTATAAGTGTTCCCAAACAGGATCTCAAATAGAATTGATCAGTATTACCTCTAAGCAAAGACAGATGTTTCAAAGGCTTGGATCTCTTCAAGCAAGGCTAATAATGTGTAGTGATTCCAACTGTTTAGTTTTGGCCACCAAAAGAATATTCATAATAATAAATGATATCTTGCCTTTCTGGATATTTTCAGCTGCATCCTGCACCAGCACTACAAATTAACCTCTGATGCAGAAAGAAAATAAACATCAGAATAAAAACTACTCTTAGGAAATGTAGATTCTGAAGCGTACAAGATACAGCGTTTTGTTGCATGGTGATATTACCTCACATGCCTGCTGATTTATTCTCCATCATCTCTAGTTCTGGATATTTAATGCTGTTACCAACATCTTCTCAACTATAGCAGTTAAAAACTTGGTGTTTTTTTTTAAAAGCAAAGCCTCCATAATGAAACCATGAATATGCCATGCTGGTCTCCTTGATACTTGTGGAAGTAGGTAAATTATACAACTTTGTAATGCACGTTTTTTCACCTTCATCTTTCCATGCTTTTTAAAAAACTCCACTCCATTCTTATGAATACAAAGTCACATGGACCAAATTTAAAATATTTCTAATGCTTCTATAATTACATTTTTCTTTTTTTGTCCTGGTTCAGGCAAGTTTTTAAACATGAGTTTACCTGTCAGTTTTCAACAGGAATACAGAAATAAGATACAGATGAAAAAAATATGTGCAATCAGTATGCCAAAGTTTAGGCATCACCAAGCTGTGTTTCAAGGATTCCCTAAATGAACAGAAGCTGAAACAAGGGTGAACACAGCTTTCTTTTGCTTTCTACATGCAATTATTTAGTTTCAAACTAAAAAAACTGTGAATGTGAAAAATGCAAATGCTTGGAGATCCTTTTAGTTACTTCATTGTAATACCATTTTTCCAGAAATAACCACTTCCAAATGCTGAATCATAATATTGACCAGCGGTGCCTTAATATTTGCACCGAAGAGCCTATGCATGTATTGAAATGTATACACACATATCCACATACCCACATGTTGATTATAGTAATAGATTCACAGCTGATAAGATGTTCATTTCATATCATTTGGTTAAGTTATGAAATTCAGTATTACAGAATATGATTGAGGCCAGTAGTCTTTTTTAAAAAGTTAAGAACATTTTTTGAAGGTTCAGTTAATTAGCAGCACTCATTTACAATGCAAAATGGATTCTCAGTTCCGAAGTACTGGTGATGAGCAGCTCTGGACAGTGATCTCCTTCATATCCTAGTTGAGCCCTTTCAGAAACGTTTGTCTTGGTGCTACTGGAAATAACTTCAGGAAACAGTTAGACTTGCATCATGCAGTTGCTGCCCATCCCTAAATTCTGCTTTTATAACTGAAAACAACCATTAACAGTTTATATCCTTCCAACAAAATGTCTTGTTATCTGACAGGACCACTGAGCTACTTAACTGGAGGTCATTCACACGTTCAGCTGAGAGTCAAACAAGAACCTTATTGTATGATTACAGAAACCACACACATCTTTCATTGTTTTCCTTCTTACATGTATTAACTACTTTCCTGACTGTTGACCACTTGCTTCCTTCTCCAAGTTTCCTCTTCATCTATAGGTAATCCCCTTAGTAACTGCTTGGTGCTATTCACTTGCTATATATGGAGAATATGCCCTGTATTTGCCCTCATAAATATTGAAACAAATGTATATTATTGTATTGTAACTTCTATTGAGACATAAAGAGCAACTGATGCCTTCCCAGAATTGACTGAATGTTTACTTTTTACTAGCAGATGCAAACTTTGTTCCTGTGGCTTATAAAATTCACATATGGCTGATAGCAACTAGTGCAAGCATGATTATCCATGTTTTATTTGGTATACGTTTTAATCAATTTTGTAGCTGTCTTCTGTAAGTTTTATTTTGTCTAGGATTTTGACCGTTAATCAGGAATTTGATTCAAATTATGGTCTGAGAAGTAGGAAATCTGAAGGAAAAACAAGGCAGGAAAGCAGACATAGTCGAGTTAAGAAGAAATCAGTTCTATACAAGTAGTCCATGTTTAGGGACTGTTTGTAGTTACAACAGTGATCAAAAAGTAACTTTACAATTAATCTTCACACGTATGATCTTCGCAAGTTTATAAAGCAAAAGGGAATTGAAGTTAAGATCATAAGCAGAGTCACAATTTTACTTAGCGACTTTGTTTAACAATTGAGTTTGTGGTTCCCAATTGTGGTTGCTAAGCAAGAACTACCTATAGTTATAGATGAGAAAAAAGGTGAATGATATATCTTGGCATCTACAATGCCCTAAATCTAGATGTTCATGGAATTAAATTAGAACTGCTACACATAAATTAGAACTGCTACACAGGTTCTGAATTGTATATGTAACTGAAATTATTGAGCAATTGTTGATTTTTCTTCTGAGGCCTAGAATTTTCTGTAGGTCTTCTATTGAAACCCTAAGCATGTTACAACACTTTTTAAAAGCAGCTTATAGTAGTATTCATTTCAATTCAGTGGAAGCAAGACTTTTGATTCATAGGCTATAGGGGAAAATCATTAAATTATTGCTGCTGTGACTGCATCTATAAAATGAATAGTGGTGATTAAGGTTAATTGCAAATATACTTTTTAAAAATAATTCTAAGGATAACAGTAGTCAGAATTAAAGAGTTTTTCAGTGCATTGGTCTGGGAATTCTGCATAACTCAATTTTGTAAAAAATTCCTAAAAGACAAGTGAAGAAAACAAGCATAAAATAGATTACTTTGAATTTACTATCTATAATGAGTTTTATTTAATTCTGAAATATTTATGATTGTATTTTCAAGAGAAAGACAGGGTAGAAATTGTCTAAATAAATATATTTCTTAGAATTCCTCATAAATGTGTTGCATATGAGATGATATGCACTTTATAATATATACGGTAGTAATATAATTCCAACTATAGATTTTATATTATCTGGTGAAATTTTAAACTTAGGTCTTGATGCACTGATGGACAGCTTGATTATTGTAAATTGTATAAGGAGGTAACAGCAGGATATTCTTCCCGGCTCAAGATAGTATGAACAATTACTTTAGTCATTGTTCTATTTGTAGCAGTCATCCATTGGACTGCAATCTAATACCAGGAATTATGGGAACTGAAATACAACACATATAGCAGACTTCCAAGTCAGAGAAAGCCATTATATAATAATTCTGCTGAAGCAATCCTGCCACATTAGTTCATTGTAGTGGTGGTGGTGTTCCTGGAAGTGATGAGTGAAGAATGCTGGGAATGTACACCAAGAGTATTGTACCGAGTAGTGTCACTCAAGATATGAATGCTACTCAGCTATTTAAAGCAAGTAGGCATCACTGATATAGGAAATGCTGAAGGTGGATGATCAGTTTTGTGACGATGGCAAAAGCATAATTTCATACCCTGCAGAAAGCAATGCTAAACCATTCCTCTAAAGAAAGCCACTTAGAAAGATAGTATAAAGTGACTGACAATATAGTGCCAGAGGATGGGCTCTTCGGGTCAGATAGTATTCAATGTTCTCCTGAGAAAAAGCTGAGATTCTTTCAGAGTGTTAATGGCATGTACAATGCAATCAGATTAAAGACCCTGAAATGCTGATCATCAGTTAGTTGCTGATATTGCCATGTATGAAAAGAAAAGCTGGAGCTGCAAAGACAGAATTACAGTGGGAACAGAGAAGATAAGAAATGTGAACATGGGATACTCAACGCAACTAGAATGCCAAAGTAGGAAAGGTTGAAAAGATAGTTGGACCTATGGTCTAAGAAACAGAAATGAAGCAGAATAGACTGTTTTTGCTAAACCAGTGATATTTTTTATTGCTAACATTCTTTAAACAACCAAAATGACACCTGTATATAAGGACATCAGCAGATGGGGTGCACAAAACTCAGATTGATTATATTATTGATACAAAGGTAGTGGAAGAGCTCAGTTGTAATAGCAAAGATGAGGCTGGCTGTGCAATAGTCCTTAAGTACAAACGTACAGGTTTGAAATCAAGTTAAAGCAGAAAAAGAAGCAATCAGTTTCCATAATATGATCTTGAGTATATGCTAACCATCCTCAAGATCACAAATCAGAGTATCTCATGGATCTTATGCAAAACAAACACAGAAGAGGAAGCCACAGTCTGAGCACAACATGGTTAAACAAACTGACTTCAGGTCAGTAAAGGATGAGACAAGGTTGTATTGTATACTCTCTCCCAATTTATTCAATTTACAGTATATGCTAGATATATACTGAAAAAGAGTGGATTGGAAAACAGTAAGTATAGATTTAAAATTCAAAGCAGAAACATCACAAACCTGCAGTATGCTGATGACGTTACTCTGATAACTGAAAATGATATGCAAGCTCCCAAAAATGAAAGCAAAAGAGCACCAATGGAAAAACTGAGACAAAGATTAAATACAAATATGACCAAACTAATGAAAAGAGCTGCCTTAAAACTGACAAATAAACATACTGAAGTGGTAGACAGTTTCTACCTTGCAGGATTGCCAACCAACAGTAAAGCAGCAGTAAAGAAATACACTGCAGATTAGCGCTTGGTAGGATAGCAATTGAAGGCTTTGGGGAAGATAAAAGATCAGAACTGTGGAGGCAATACTTTTCTGTTACTCTATGGAAGCAGAAGTTGGATTTTGAAGGATAGAAAAAAAAAATAGAATGTTGGTGTTGCAAAGGACTCCTGATAATACCACAGAAAGCCAAGTGGATCAAACAAATCAGTCCAGAGTCCTCATTCAAGACACAGATGTCCAGACTCAAATTATATTTGAAAGTATATATTTGAAAGAGTGAAGACTTAACACTCTTGAGAAATCTAAGAGAAGAGGATGACCAGCAACAAAATGGATGGAAATGATAACAGCAGTGGATGCACTGTTCGAAGATCTGAAAGACCATTCACTTGGGCCTAGCTTTGTGGCTGGTAAGAGTCAACACCAAGATGACGGCACGTAATAAATCAATGCTACCTAATAGAGAAACATGTGTATGTCTGATCCAGTATACTTCTCAGGTGTGTTAAAATAGGGAAAGTATTCTGTTCTGTTCCTTGTTTAGGTCCTAAGGCAGTGATGGCGAACCTTTTAGAGACCGAGTGCCCCAAACCCGCCCCCCCACCCTGCCCCCACCCGCCCCCTGCTCCTCCAGCCCACAGGGCCATGCACTGCCTCAATGGCCCGCTGTAGCAGATCACCCAGGCAGCCCTGCAGCACCATGACAGCCACACCCTCCGCCCACACCCCGCAGCAGCATCTGCACGCTATGGAGCGTGAGGGCGGAGTCTTGTCCCTGCTGCCCGGCTATGTCCTTGGCTGCGCTGCTCCAGGGGGCGACTCTCCTCCAGGCGGGCTTCTGGAGAGGAGGAGGCCACAGGCGGAGACGGGGCTGGGGCAATGGCGCGCGTGCCCACAGAGAGGACTCTGAGTGCCGCCTCTGGCACGCTGCCATAGGTTCGCCACCACTGTCCTAAGGTGTTAAGACATTAAATTTCAGTTTTACTGAGGTTAAAAAAAACTCATTGGTCTTCTTGCACAGATTAATGAAATATGAAAAAAAAACCATTCCTGGGAGGTTTCAGTCACCATCTCACAACCTGCAAAAATGAAGAAGGATCTGACTACTCTTATCATGTGGAATAATTATGGCTTCTCTGTTAAAGTTTATTAATCTATCACTGCTGTATAATGTAATTATTCTTCTTTCTTACAGATCACTGCCAGCTTTCTTTCTAAAATCCAATCAATCTAATTAACTAAAGGTATGAGGAAGATTACCACTGCGGATTTAAACATTTAATTTATAGTACAATAATGTTCACCAAAAATAGAAAGGAAGAAAATTCATTAAATAATGTAGCAATCTGAGCAGTTATGTGTGATGGAAATTTGTAGACAGTAGCATTATCAAGCCCCAAATAAGGCATCAATCTCAACCTGTACCTATTGCTATATCTCAAGTGCAAGAATGCATTTCCTCTCTTTCCCACCGAGTTCAGCTATCATATAGCAGAAATAACTGCTGCAGAGGCCCTGCAAAAAGCAGCAGCAGGAAGAGGAAGTGAGAGTTATTAATATATGCAGAGCAGATTTGGCCACAAACTATAACATACAGTTTGAGGTTATACTAACCCTGCCTAGAACAGGAGTAGGAAGAACAGGCAACGAGGTTTCCTAGGGTTAAAACAATGGCTAGCATTTGCAGCCATCTCTTGCTTTCTGCCAAATAATGTTGCTCTGTAATTGCTCTACAGATGACCATACAAACTACCTTGCATGAAATATGGAGGCAACTGTGGTTGATAGTCATATCTTAGTTATATTGGAGGTTTCTGCACTAAAACAGGAATTGAGACTAAGGAACATAACTCATTATGACTGGAAATGGCTGCTCTTACACTTATCCCTCTACTAAATCAAGTGATCTGCATAACACATAATTGCTTTTTTAAAAAAAATGCATTAGTATTTTTATAAAAATGCTTAGTATTTGTGGATTATCAAGTGATGGTCAGGGCTAACCTCCAGGACAGTTTTTAAAGCAGACATGAGTACCCGTAAATATCCCAAACATATTACAGAAATCCAAAAGCAAGGAATTAATGATGCTTTTTGCATTTTGAGAATCTTATCCCTTACATTTGTAGCCTATCAGACTGTACCAGCAATGTCACCAATTCACAAAGGCAAGATTTCAGTTAACTAGTAGAAACACCATAAAGTATACCCAAAAAAATGAGATATTTGCATAATACATTCAATTTCTCAGTACAACTTTTTAAAAGTGCAGAGTATACTGTACATAGTTAAGGATTTGGCCCAAGATAGAGATGATACAGGCAGAGTTCCATGTAAATCATGATATGAAGAGCCACTACTCTTTTCCACCAAAAACAGTGACTGCAAACCATTCAAGTTCAAATGAAGTTTATAAATTACGAGTAGGAGAAAAACAAGAGACTTACAAGACTACAATTCTATATAGGATCCTCATGCTATTTCAGGAGGTCCCAATTCTTAGAATGCACTTTAGGGAAAAATATTTCTCATTAGTACAGCAGACTTCACACAGTCTATTTTAGGGCTCTTCTATGTGCAGAATTTGTGTGTGTGTGTGTGTGTGTGTGTGTATAGGTACACACACACATAAATATGCATACTTCAAAACTTAAAATGAAACAAGTCTAAAAAGAGCAAGGGCAAAGATAAACCTGAAAAAGAGACTAGAAATTAAAAGTATCCAGTCATAGCAGAACCTAACTAGAAATATTTCCCATCAAAACCTGTCAATTTGACTGAAGAAAGTATGCAACTCAGTTGGGTAAAAATGTCATTCACTGTCTCAAACCCATTTATTGTTTTTGCTGCTAAAGCTTAATTTCATCCCTCTTAGTGCAATTTATTATGAAACCAGTTGAGAACTACTAAAACTTTCATGGACATTTTGCTCATAAAAATAAACCGAGGAGCCCTATAGACTGCATGTTTCCAAGTCTGGTATCTCTGAGCATGTCAATTTATGGAAATCAAAAGGATAGCTATAACTGCTAATGATTTGAAGGGAAACATATTATGAGAATATCTCTTTCTCTCTCATCAATTTTCTCCATTGTATTCTAGTGGGTTTCAAAGACTGGATATGTAAGATGGAGCTAGGAGCTTTGCATACAACAATGTGGATCTGAAGATGGATCCTGCAACTTTCTGCATACAGTATATTGGTATAGTCTGTTTCCTTTCCCAGAAAAGCAAATCATGGAGCAAAAGTTTTCAAAGTTCCCTTGTATTCTTTGTTGCCCATTCTGTTAACCCAGTCTGGTTCTGACTCCTGGGGTGTTATATTAAGAATTAGGCCAACACTCATCCCCTTGTTTGACCATTGGGAGAAAGAAGGCCTCATGAGCAAAACAGAAACAGAAACAGCTACCCTGTAGTCCTAAAGATATTTAATTCACAAAGCTTTAAATGGGACAGCTAGTTCTCCTGTGACAAAGTACTGGGTACTTATCTTGCCGCATCTTTTGTCTTGCAGCTTTTGTGCTGCAGCAAAAAAACAAAACTGATCTATTAACCTGAACGTGTCAGGGTTGCTTGTTCAGAAGTGGTATTAATGGGAAAGTGTAAGATCCAATACTACTTCAGCAGTTGGGAAAGCTGTACAGAAGATCTAAAGTGTCTCTCTTCAAAGCCCATCTGTGCTGATATGATTATTATTCCACTCAAGAAAAAGCAAAAAGTGAGACAACAGGATGAGGATAAAGGACAAATCAAATAAGAACAGAAATCAAAGAACAGACAGCAACTCAATCCTTCTTGTCCCTCCAACCCCAAGACAGGCATCCCCCTCTTGGTCTTCTCTGCCTCTCCTCCTCCTCCTGTGCCTGCCTTTGCAGTCTGAAAGCAGAGTCCAAACAGCAGCCAATCCCGGGAAGGCTCTGGTCCTAAGCGAGGCGGAATCTTTAGAAACATGACCCAGCACACCGGCTGAGGCACTAGAGATTTCCCCATGATTCTGGAGGGGGGAACTGGTCCACATCTCCCATTTCATTGTAAGTCTGATCTGCCATGGTGAAGGTCAGCTTGTATCGTAGTCTTACTTTCTCCTAGACAGAGAAAAAAAAGGGTGTATAACAATTAAGAGAAGATCTCTAGGATGATGGCTCAGATTTGCAAATGTGGGGCAAGGAGTAGGAGAACTAGGACGTCTGAGGAAGACAACTCTAGTTAAAGAGCCCCAATGGTTTACTTAAGGAGGTGTAATGTTACCTTTTGTGGATTTGCAAGCAGGAGGACCTGGGTGATTGCTGTAGGGGGCACTATTGGGTTGAATGGTGGGAGCTCTGTCCCTGAAGGTGGCTGCAGTTTCACTTTCATCACCTGTACAAATAAAAGCACATCAATATAATTCTATGATTTAACCCAGGGGTAGTCAACCTTGGCTCTTTTAGGACTCGTGGACTTCAACTCCCAGAATTCCTGAGCCAGCTTAGCTGGCTCAGGAATTCTGGGAGTTGAAGTCCACGAGTCATAAAAGAGCCAAGGTTGACTACCCCTGATTTAACCATTAAAGAACAAGAATTGCCTCCGTGCAGCCAAATAATGGCATTATCTAATTAGAAAGGTTGTAGGCTTTGTATCTTCTCTCTGGGAGAATTGGACTGATAAATTAAACTACATCCATCAGAGGCTTGATTAACATAACATGAGCCTTCAGATCTTTTAGTTCATCGTTCTAATCCATGCTTGTTTTACAGCCTTTACGAATATTACATTTCTTTTCCTTCAATGAAAAGGCAATGGGAAATAATGAAAGCAATCGTTTTTTTAAAATCTTTAACTACCTAAACAAAATTATTTCAAGGAACAGGCCATTGCAGTCAGCATACTAAGAGCAATAGGGAAGTATATCGACATATATTGATCAGCCATGGGACTTGCTCCCTCCAGATCAACATAAATGTATGGAAGTGAAACCCTAACCCCAAACAAAAAAGCAGAATTATTCTACTGCAACTGGTAGTGGTTCTCCAAAGCCTCAGATTTTAAACAAATGTTAGATTTTAAACTATCAATCAGCAACAGCCTTTCAGGTAAGAGAAAACAAGGCATGAAACCAAGTCATGTCTTTTACCACTAAGTTATGACTTCTCCTTAACTCACTTAAATTAGCAGAAGGTATAGGCAAAGTAAGTACTACGTAGGTAAGTATTTACTGAGGTACTTACACTAGGTAACCTGAGGATGGGTGCAGACTTTCTAGTGTTCTCAAAAATTAAAATAGGTGCACATGAATTTTTAATTTGCATACAAATATTACCTTGGGGACAGCAGACTGAAAGATGATGTTCCTAATGGGCAGAGGGGCTGTGCTTAGCATAGAAATGACCACCACTAGTACATCAGGTCGGTCAGGCAGAGAGTCCTTGGCGAAGTGGAAGAGGACACGGAAACCATGCTGGTCATACACAGTCACTGGGAGGATGCTACCTGGAGTAAGTACCAGGAGAGGCATAAAACATAAGAGAGAATACTGACTGGTCCACTCTAAAGAAGCAATCAGTCAGTGACTAAATATTATTATAGTCAGGAGGTAGGAATAGAATGGCCAACCCCTGCCCCCCCCAAAATTCCACCTCTCTTAGCTTGGTTGTCCTTTACATTATCAACTAGGGCAGTGGTGGCGAACCTATGGCACGGGTGCCAGAGGCAGCACTCAGAGCCCTCAATGTGGGCACGCGTGACGTTGCCCCAGTTCTAGGCCTTCAGCTGGGTTTTATAAAACCTTTTCGCTTTAGGCCTCCGCTGCCGTGTACACACAAAAAAAGGTTCAATCAGTCAATTTCAACTTCTTGCGGGAAAAAAAAAGATCTTGCAAAGTTGGAATTGATTGAACTTTTTAGTCCCACCCAGTCTGCCGTTACCACTGCAGCCACGCCCACCCAATGGGCCACACCCACCCAATGGGCCACACCCACCCGGCACACGACGATGCATAAGTGGGTTTGGGGTTACAGTTTGGGCACTCAGTCTCAAAAAGGTTCGCCATCAATGAACTAGGGGGAACCCCACATTTTAACTTTCCTCAACCTCTTTCCCTTGTCTTTCAAAAGCCAGGTCAAGGCAATGGAGAAGGATTCTTTGCACAAACCACAAACTTTTTACAGGTTTTTCAATTTGCATTAATGTCAGACACAAGGAATCAGGTGACATTGTGAGCTGATCAGAGTTGCTTCTTTATTGTTGCCTGCCTATTTATAAGAATCTCATCAGACTACATTAGTTTGGGAACAGCCAGATAAAGGCTTCAGGAATTGTGTATGTGTGTGTGTGTGTGTGTGCGTTCTTGGCTTCCGTCGCTTCCCTCCCTGCAAGGACTCCAAGTTCACCAGTCTTTCCACTCCCCTCCCCCCAAAACTGGAGACTCCACCACAAGAAATGAGCTAAGCCAGATGCTTTGGCGTTAAGACCATTCTCCAAAACCTTGCTCAAACTCACTTGGCTTGATAGATTCCAGAGGCACAGTGACATTCATCAGTGAGAATTCTAAGGGATGCGTGGAAGCTGGGAGACCTGCTGGAAGGCTTGCATTTCCAGAAAGAGTAGGTGACCCTTGAGGGGCCAAAACAGGGGCTGTTTTTTCCAAGGGCAAAGTGATAGCAGGGCTTGAAGAGAGATTTGGGAAGACAGATGGAGTGCTATTGGTGCTCAGAGATGGGCTGGAAGTGCTTTTGTTTTGGAGGTCACGCAAGGTTAGTCGAGGAGGTGGCTGCTTCTCCCTGCAAAGTGTGAAAGAGAGTGAGAGTCCTTCCCCCTTTAGCAGATGCTACCCCCTTTTCAGAAACACCCTCTGCCCTTCCCTCCTGGCTTCCTACCATCGGACTTGAAGAGACTCTGGGGGAAGAGACTGTTGTAACAGGGTCTTGCCTAGCAGATCCAGATCATCCATACCACTCGTGGCAGCAGGAGATGCAGGCAGTCCAGCTTCAGCTTTCCCGACTGCAGCCGGTGGTCCTGAAGAGACACTGACTTCAGGGCTCTCAGATGACTAAAAAACAAAGAAGAAAAATGGATACATCTCCCCCCAAAAGCACACCAACCTGGATAGCTTAGGCACAAGCCTTGGATAAAGAACAGTGTATTTACATGCAATACAAAGCACAGAAAAACCCTTAGGTTTCTTTCACACATGTTGATAGCAATTTCAAATAACTGCAGTCTCCCAGATACGATTAGAAAAGTCTACAATTTTCTGCACAGCAGATCAGATTTGCACAGAATCTACAAAGTCTACACAATTCAAGGAATGACATGGATTCAGTTACATATTTGTGGCCATCTCTAGTCAGTGTGCCTTTTCATTAAGCTTTCTAACGTCTTCTGATATCCCTTCCAAGAAAGTAAGGTCCCCCTTGCTTTACAAAAAGTTAGCTGGGGAAAAATGAGAACAGGAGACTTGATTCACACTTTAGTTGCATCTGTTTTTTCCTGAAATAAGACTCTGATTTTCTTCTTCTCAAATCAAGATCTAACAATCTGAAATAAAAGCAGATCCAGAAAACCAAGCAACTCACATTAGGGGATTTCCTTCAAAAAAGTTACTTCTGCACACAACCTTGCTCACATACCTATGCTATAGAAATGTTTCAACATGCAAGGGCACTTTTATAGACCTAAATAGTCAACTAAGATAATCTTCACTTAGATTTCCACTGGATAACCTGGATACATTTTGACTGAAGCATCTTTAATTGAACACTTGTGCAATATGGTAGGTTAGCTTGAAGAATCTGCTGTCACAGCTTTATTATTCAATTGACTTCTAGTTTCAAAGTTGTAGGATTCATCAATCAATGATGTTCTTTCAGCTTTCAATAACCAAGACCCCTACCTGGAAACTGTTCCACCCACTGTTGTCTGTGCCTTGGACTGAAGAAGTTGCTTGATCAGTAAGCCCTAGACACGGGATCAGAAAGAGCGGATATGAGAAAGAAGATCCAATTAATCTAAAAGTGAGGAGCCCAAACTACAGTAGTATTCCTCTGCAATCCAGTAACTCAGTATAGTATGGAAAACAAATTAAAACTTCCAAACAATGATTAAAATAGTAAATGAACTAATAGTCATAAAATGCACCAATACACAATACAATCAATTATAATAGAACAATAAAAGAAAAATAAAAGGAATAAAAAGACTAGAGCACATGTTGCAATGCATAAACTTAGGAGAATGCTCTCTGAAACAGTTCTATTTTCACATTTCCTGAAAATCAATAAGGAGTGGCTATCTCCATCAGGATGCTATTCCAAAGTTTTAATAAGAATAGACATAAATGGAAAAATCACAATTTTGATGTATTTGTATATATTGTATACAGGTAGTCCTCAACTTAGAAGCATTATTCAACCTTATTCTTCCCTGTTTAGAACATCCTTGTTATAGAAGAAAAGCTACATCCAGAGCAAACAGCTGGTATTCATAAAGATCTGCTCAACATCTGAGAAACAATAATCCTGCAAGACCTATTTCTACAAAACACAGAATTTTCTTTAAGCAAAAGAAGAGATTGAGAAATGAGTTAAATTCTTCTTCAATTTCATTTTTAAAAAGTGTTTCCACCTGGCCCCACTCTATTCTGCCCAAATACCCCTTTTAGAACCGTCACTTTCTGTCCCCTGTAGAACCATGGATTTACCTAGTGACATGAGCTCATCGTCCAATAGAGAGACTGAGCTGCTTTGTTCTGGCACAGTTGCTGAGCTACAGCCTGAGAAAGTTGGTACAGCTGGGTAGGCAGGTGGCACGTCCAGTCCTGACAGATCCAGAAGTGCAGAAGTGCTACCTAAACAAAGAAACAAAGTCTACACCAAGAAGAACAGAACAGCAACAAACACAGCTCTTAGCAATCACTCCCTTATGTCAGTCAAGAGATTGCTCTGCAAAAATCCTTATCCTCCCTCAACTCCCCTCAGTCTTAATTCTCCGATTACTGCTTCATTTTTTTCAGTCCTAGAGCTGGACTAAATGAGACTGAGCTAGTCACCTAAGATCACTTTTTGAATCATAAAGTTTTTTAATCTGTTTATCTCCTCTACAATCATCTCAAGTTCAGATTCCTACTTTAGACAAGACTCTGAGCTCTCTCCTCTTGTGTCAGCAACTATTATTCAGCCTCCTTACCTCGGAGAAAACCTGCTGTAGTTTCACCATTGATCTCCTCTCCTTTCACAATCTGCTTGTACAAATTGATCACTTGCGTTAAGTTGTCATTAGCTTGCAAAATTTCAGCTGCAACAAGACCAAGATGATAAAAACTAAGGTTTGGAGCGGTAATCAAATGCTCCACAGTAGAGATAAAGCCTAACATTAACTTTTCTACAAGAAAAAAAATACAAATGTTTTAAGCCTACGTTGTTAGTAGGTTTAAAACCTTCAGCTGAAAGTTACATTGACATTTGGTTGTTACTCCTAATATAGCCAATATAATGGAACAGGTCTACATGGATGAGCAGTTTTGCTTCCACTCAATCAGTTAACCTGATTAGAACAACACACACACACACAGATGCTCACCAGGGGATGAGAATGGAGATGTCAGAAGTGAAAGGTCACAAAGTCTATGCACAAGGTAACTTTGGGTGCACTTTAATCCAGAAACTCATGATTAGAGTGACTTATAATAGAATGTGAAGAAGTCTATTGATATCTTAGGGTTTACTTGAAATTATTCTATTGTGTGACTGGATGCTTGCCTATACCTACCAAGTGCTTCATCATTGTCCTCTGTGTCACTAGCAAGCCTGAAAAGCATGGGCCTCATGCGTTCACAGCGCTGATACAGCTCCTATAACGAGGAATATTAAAGTTTAGCATAATTAGGCGCACTTCTAGGTATAAAATACATTGTCAAGTAATTGGGGTGGTTTTATTTTACTAATTATATCTGTTTGAACCTATATGAAATTATAAATTTGATTCAAATGAAAAGAAGCAAAGAGAAAAAAAGTAGAAGTGAAAAAGTGGGAAGCCCCACTCAGAAGCACTTTGGAGTATGAATTCTCCAGTCCTAATTACAACAGTCTTTGGATGACCTTGAAGCAACAGATCCAAAAAGAGCAACATCCGTTTCATCTATACTTAGTCATTTGCAATTAAATGTGCAGTCAGAGGTGTGTGTATTTACGCCTACACATAAGTTAAGATTATGAGCAGTGTGCCTGAGTAGATGCATGTACCAATTCCAGTTTAGTAATTCCTCATTTTATTCTTGGATTTGCAACTTCTGAAAGGAGCAGCCAGTGTTTGCTCTATAAGTGGTTGTTTCAATAAGAGGAAAAGTTGTAATTTCTGGGCTATTCTTGAAATATTAACACCTTTTATATCATTAATTGACATCACTTACTAAATTTCAAGTTTAAAGGCTAAATTCAATAGTTAGGTGCACACAACACATTGAATTATGGTTTGTTTAACTATACTTTTTGAAATAAGGCAGGGATTCAGTCAATTCATGAAGCCAAATGAAGCCAAGTATCACAATGGCTTAGTCGTCCTGCATGTGAATCCAGATACTGCTTTGTTTATTGTGGCTAATTAGTAGAACCAAAGAGCAAAAAAAAAAAAAGATGTTCTGCCCCCTTCTGGAGGATTGTCATATTAATTTTCTAATTGGTTTCTGATGCTATCAGTCTTTCCCAGCTAACTCTGGAGTATTAGACTATGAGAATTCCCAACAGCATGACCAATCTAGAAACTCTAGGAAAGGGTATTACAAAGTATTATATATGACCAGCAAAAAAATATGCTAATAAAGATTTTAGCATATTTTTGATGCAACAGATAAGCAGTCTTAAGGCAGCTTAAAGATTAACAAGTATTAACATATAGGTTTTCTGTAGACTGAAATCCATGTCAGCAGATATGGAAATTTCTAATGAAGTAGACCAGGGGTGTCAAACTCAATTTCATTGAGGGCCGCATCAGCATTGTGGTTGCCCTGGGGGGGGGGGCGGATGGGTGTGGCCAGGGTTGGTGCGGCCTACTGGGTGGGCGTGGATAGAGTGGGTATGGCCTACTGGGTGGGCATGGCCAGCTCTACATCATTCGCATCAAGGGTGCCTGTGGGGGCCTGGGCAGGATTGGGACAGATCTGAGGGTCTCTGGCAGAAGGGGGTGGGACCGGGGCAAGCACCAACGCATGGTCCATTTCTTCATTCCTCACAAAGGGTGACACCTCCCCAGCATGCACCCAGGGGGCGGGACCGACGCGGCAGGGGCTGGTTCCTCGCTATTTCTAGACGGCCTTGTGGAGCTAAGACTGAATGCGTTTCAGCATAGATGGCCACCACAAAATTGTACATTGGCTCCCGGCCAAGGCAGCGGGGCCCGTTCCCTCACTGTTTCCAGGATGGCTTCACAGGCCACATGAAACCACTTCGCGGGCCGCATCCAGCCCCCAGGCTTTCCGTTTGACATGTCTGAAGTAGACTGTAGTGCAAAAACATTATGCTAAAAATGTAATATAATATAATGTGATCTAGAACCTATGATATGGAACCTGTTCAACTTAACAGTAAATGACATGGAAGTATTAGAAGTAATTTAGATAATAGTATTTTAAAATAATAGTAAATTTGTATATTTGCTGAATATATACAATTATTATCACAGTCACACACCAATGTTTGCAAATCTTAGGTGACTTATTTACTCATGTTACAATCTGGCTTAAGCAACAGACACAGACATGTAAAGCAGCCATTGGCTCAATGAAAAAATAATCAGGCAGCTGAGCCTAGAGGGTAACTGGGGAGATACTTAGAAGTTCAAGCTCTGTAGGCAGCTTTGTTACATTAAAATACAAAGACGTTACATTAGCACCAAGGGTTTTCAATGATGCTTTGTAAGGGCATATTGGACTAACAATTTTTGCTTCTTCAAGCAAACATAAATGGAGCATTTGCTGCTTATGATGTAAGAACGCTACATGTATTCATAATTAAGAATTTCAAATACTCCATTAGGACTTGTTGCAAAACAAAATGCAAAATGTGGATATCTTCTCACTTTCATGAGATCCTCGCTGCTCTCTGTCATCCCTCCATTGCTATAGTTAGTCACCATCTCAGTCAGCAGTTTCACATTGTTATTTACTTCTTCAATGGCATGCACTCTCTTGGAGATCTTCTCCATTCGCTTTTGGTCCTGGAAGAAGAGAAGGGTTACAACTGGGTCCTCTTCCTACTCCTTAGAAGACTAGAAAATGTAAAACATGGCAATGCTGTTATCTTCAATGACTTTAAAGAGACCCTCAATATTATTCTATCGAGATCACTGAATGCTAAGATACTGCAGCTAACTCAGCATCCTAAACAACTCTAGACATTAAAATATGCCACCCCTGAAAGTTTTTATAGCTCACTGGACATGTATTTCAAGACCGTATTTTATTTCTGAAACCTCTGCCTTCCATATGCAAAGGAAAAGTCCCTGTGAAATAGCATGAAAACTTTGAAGACAAGATTATCAAACAATGCCAACTGATAGACACATAGAAATGGAAGCATGTCTCAAGCAAAGCTTACTTCTTGAACCATCTCTTTGATGAGTTTATTGGCAGCTCGGAGATCTTCAGGATGGGAACTTTTGAGCAGACGGGCCAGCATCTGCAAAGACAGAGAGATCAGAAAAAATAGCTGTCTGTGGAAAGCTTACAATAGAAGAGTATATGAAAAAATAGATATGAGATATAAAGCAGGGTAATTCAAGAGCAATACTTTCCACATAATGTTATCTCTTTAAATCAATCCAGACCTTTCAAAATCTCAAATCTCAGCCTTATATACTTTGATAGAGACCTAAAACACCCCAGAAAGTGTTACAGTAATCAACAATAGAGTAAGGATAAATTTAACATTTTCTGCTTTCTCTGTAAAGCAGGCTAGCATAATCTGTAATCTACTAAGATAAACAGCCAGATTTCATGGGCTGTTTCTAAACTTGTTTAAGGAAAGAAAAGCAGGTGGTTTAGTGAACCACTCATGTGTTGACAATTTGTTTTAACAATATTAGATTGAACTGTATGGCCCATTGCTATAACCATGCCTATAGACAATTTCATCTTTTAGCCCCGATGAGTGCAATCTGGGAGCTCTAGAAGTTGTCTGATTACAAATCTACCAGTCTGTTTAAAAAAATAAAAAGCTTAAAACAGTAATCAAGAACGATGAGAACTGAGGAGCCAAAAATAGAGGTTTACAGGTTGTCTCATCCAAACCTAGTCCTATCCAAACTTATTAAAACTTGCCGGTGTCAGTTCACTGCAACCCTTAAATAGTTCACATTTTCACTTTCCACCCAAAACCTTTTCAGGTGATGCAGTATCTTGAAAAGCTAAGAGTTTCAAACCTTAGACCAGGGGTCCTCAACCTCGGCGACTTGAAGACTTGTGGACTTCAACTCCCAGAATTCCTCAGCCAGCTTTGCTGGCTGAGGAATTCTGGGAGTTGAAGTCCACAAGTCTTCAAGTCGCCGAAGTTGAGGACCCCTGCCTTAGACAAAGCAAAGCAATTACTATAAATATCTAGCCAATGAATTATTTTTTTACCTTGGATTTCTCTTCATCATCAAAGATTACATTCTTTGGTCTAGGAGGAGGTGGATGGAAAGACGCGTCCTCTGGCAACTTGGGGTCACATTTTACAATCCCTGGGGGGGGGGGAGGGAAAGGAAAGCTCTTACCAAGAGTTCTTTTTTTTTTTTTTTGCATAAAGAGTAGAAATGTATTGCAGAACACAATTCTTCTACTTGTATCCCAAAATTAGAGATGCTAATTCTACAGCACCTCTTTCCAATGCATATACCAACAAACAACGTAACATAGTTGCCTTCTCTCCACCAAGTGTCCAAAAGTAGACAACCGATCCGTTTCTCTATCAGGCCAATTTAATAAGTCTCCCCAATTTGACCCCTTTTTCCAAGTGAATGAATGTTGCGGTGAAGTAGACAACCTCTCAGTTAAAATAAATGAAACACTTTTGTGGGAATGGGGCTTGCTGAGCCTATGAGGAAAGAGATTATTGGTGAAAACTTCAAAATAAAAAAATGAGATTTTGTAAATACAAAAACGGGACCCTAAATTAACATTTCAGGCAGAAATTTAAAAAATGTCAGATAAAGGATGAGACATTTCAAAAGGTCTTTAAAGAACTGAGAGAGAAGCTTAGAACTAAACTAACATCAATAATGTCTACATCTGGGCTTCCGTTTCTGGTTTTCGACACTGGCGGACATGCGGAGACCGCTCTCCCCGCTGTGCGGTTTTTCTCCTTCGGAAGACCCTGGAAAGGGTCGAAAGTCGCCCTGGAGGGGCGACCACTGTTGGGGGGGGGGATTCTTGCTGGATCGCGGAGGAGCGCCAGCCTCTCCGTTTGATCTGCAGTAACTCCTCAGGACCAAAGAGGAGTTACTTAGTCAAACCAGCCGAAAGCCCAAAGCACCAACTAAGCATGAAGAAGCAACTGGAGGAGTTGGGTGAGACCCTATTTTTCCTTTTCTCCTTCCCAACTACTTTCCTGTAAAATTTTTGAAATACCCCTTGCCCCCAGCTGAATTCTGCAGCTTTTGCTCACTTTGGGAATATAAAGCCAAGAAATACACACAAAAATGGAACAACAAGATTAAATGACCACTTACCTGGACTTGTAATATCTGGATACCTGGGCTCCCTAAAAGCTCTGTATCTCGACAAAAACTTACTGCTTTACTTTTGTGTTAACTCGGGAAAAAAGGGAATGTTCTTTGTTTCCTCTCTTGAACCGGAAAAAAGCCCTATTTTGTATGTCACTGGGGACATCTAGTGGTGAGATTTGGTATGGCAAGTGGAAAAAAATTTCTGACTGGGAGATCTCTGAGACTAAAATTTGTTCTTGACAGCAACCAAAAGATAAGAACTTGAAACAGCTGGGTGGTGAAAATATTTATTTATAGTGGAGGTGGACAGCTATTGACTCTTATTAAAAATAGTCTCCACTAAAGGCCTGTAAACGTTACAGAAATGGAGGAATACCACCCACAGCCTAATGTCAAACTCATACTTGAAAAAATTCTAGAGGTTACTGAGCTAGTGAATTCTAGAATCAAAGACTTACGTGCCACTTTAAAGCCACAAAATACAGCTTTAACTCCATTAGAGGAATCTACACTTCAAAAAACAACAGAAGAAGGAACTAATAACAAAGTGGATTTTAAAGAATGTCAGGAACAACCTACCCAGAACTTTAACACCCAAATTTTGACCTCACTTAAAGACTTTACAACTACAACAGCAACAGAAACTGAACAAAGCAATGCTAAGATGGAACTTGCAGAGGATTTGCAACAAGACACTGAGATTCTAGATAATCTAGATGATCCAAAAACAACTACTACATCGAACATGAATTTTCATCTACTTCAGCTGAAACCAGAAGAAGAAGAAGACCAGCCTGAATGTATGATAAATACATTAACTCAGATATGGAGACTTAAACCATTTGGCCAACAATTCAACGATTGTGAAGGGACTGGCTTTCTTGATAGGCTGATGATCGGATGGTCTCCCTTGTTTCAAATGATATATCCAGGAAGGGAGGGAGAGCCACTTGAGGATCTAAAAGCTTTTTTATGAAAGCCGGCTTGGCATAAAAGGAAGGCCAGAGTTAGACTTAAAAAAAATGGTTTTCCTTGTGTGCTACCTAACGGAAGAGCTTTAAACTTTATGTAATGAGCCAAGGAGATTTTAAAAGATATTATTGGATTTAACAGTTAGGATCTATATCTATAAGGGAAATAAATTAGTTATTTAAATAATTGTTTTGAATTACAAATAGAAGATGGATTTAGAGGATAAAGAAGCTTAGAACTAAACTAACATCAATAATGTCTACATCTGCCAACATATTTCTTGAAATTTTAAAGAAGTCAAAGATGTAGAAGAGAAAATCCTAAACAATATAGAAATATTTTGAAGAAATTGTGGATTATAAAAGAACTATAAAATGATAGAATTGAAATACAAGTGACATATCAAGAAATGGGAAAAGATCTGACAATGATTTATTGGATTTACAAAAGGAGGTTAGTAAAGTCTTGAAGAAATTTTTGAAATGGGAGAAAGTTTGAATGGCAATTTAATCCTACAACAAAAACTTGATGAATTAAAGATTAAGACTGTTTGAGGGAAAAGGAAATGAGCAAATGCTACTTTTATCTTTAAAAAAGAGAAAAAGAAGGATCTGGAAACTATAAACCAGTCACCCTGATACTGATATCTAAGAAGTAAGCTAAGCTCCTTGAAAACAATGCAGTAATTAGTATGAATTTGTAATAACAAATCTTATCGAACTAAACTTATTTCATTTTTTAAAAATTGATTAACTTCCTTAATAGATTGTGGGAATGCAATGGCTATAATGACTTGCTTTCAGAAATAAATTGGATAAAGTACCTCAGAATATTCTGGTTAGCAAATTAATTAATAAATAATCCAGAATTCTCATGTCAGGCCTAATTAATCAGATTCAAATTATTATATTTTGGCAAATACCTAGCTCACTTGAAAAGTTCATAATGTTGAGAAGGTTGAATACTGCAAGGTATGTCTTGGGATATATTTATATTTTCATTTCAATACCTGCTGTGCAAACTATACACACTGTTTAAAAGTTTGGGATATAAAGATACAACATCAGTAATAAAAATTTAACATAACTATAATGCTAATCAATTGCATATTTAGATGTCAAATAGCTGCTTCGATGACTATTACTGGTAGAAAGATTCCTATGGAAAGTATTATATCTAACAGTGTAAGATATGGAGCAAAATTTAACCTGCTTTAATCATATTGAACCATCTTCTACCACATTTATTAATTTGTATGTATGAGTTTGCAAACACATTAGTGCTAAAAAAATGCCCAGTTCTTTACACTACCTCTTCAGTATTTTTGTAGTCCAAAATATAAAACACCCAAGCTATTAACCCAAGTTTGGAAGGAACATCCACATTCTTGTACAATTAAGTGAAGACTTCTGGGCAAAGAAAAATATATCCCACCTTGTTTTTTCAACATCTGATATGCTTCTGTAATTTTCACTTCCTGGGGCAGACCCAACGTCCAGCTATACATCAATTCTAAGATTTTGGATTTCACTTTTTCTGCAGTTCTGTTTCCTAGATACTGAGGAAGGAATAAATCACATCTCATATTTAACATGAAGGAGTTAAAGAAAAACACACAAGTTTGCTTCTAGGGCAGACATGTCAATCTCGAGACGTCACGTGACGTTGCGCAATGTATCGGGACTATTTGCCATTGCCGGCAATGGGGTGGGCGCGGCTTCCATGTGACGCCCACGGGCCGGCAGTTTGACACCCCTGTTCTAGAGTGTTCTGTATGAAGCATGAGATGAAGTGTCATGTGTTTGGTTCTACACTGAAGGTGAAGACAAATCCAACTGTTGCAATCCTGACAATATCAGACATTAATGGAATAAACCACCATCAGCAATTCTTCACTTTTCATTTACAGTATACTAGCACGGAGCTCAAAAGAAAATGATTCAAAATACAAGGTTTTCTTAGTGAAGTCAATAATATTACTTTTTATTCAACATGTTAAAATATGAAATTGCTCTCTGTTTATCACTACTTGTCACACTTTGAACCTGACACACTAGTAATGAGCACTCACCTTTGGTGATACAACCTTGATGAGCTCGTTAAGGAACCTAAACTTGCCAACTTCATCATGAAAGCGCTTGCCACAGTTTTTCATACAGGCCTCTAGCACCTGTAAAATAAAGCAGGAAGTGACCCTAAAAGCCCACATGCCAGGATTCTTCATTCTCTTCAAAATGCAATGAAATGAGGGGATGGGGATGAGGACTGAGAAGAATATTATTTTAAAAAGTATGCCTTTTGAAGCTTTCATATTAACCTTTTTCTCCCTGATAAACCACAAAAACAATATAAACCAGTCTTCCTCAATAATGCCTTCTAGATGTTGGACTATAATTGCTAGAAGTTTTCCTACATTTTAGGAAGAGGTAATAAAAGGTTTGCTCCTCTGCCAAAAATCACAAATTATGACTTCAAATTTGAAAACACTGGTTGTATTTAGAGCTACATATTTTGTGCACGTTACTTTCCTTGTCTCTTAAGTATGGAAATAATTAAAAGCAATCCCACCATAGCTCAGTACAGAATTAGCCACCTTGGGCTATTCAGAGAGCATTGCCTTGTAATAATAACATGCTAAGCCAAAAATATATGATGGCTTCCAATATTAAGCCCAAGAATGCCTTATTCAGACAAATAACATATGCACATAAATAAATATGAGCTAAAATTCATTCTATAAAATGTTAAATATTATATAAATGCCAGAAAAAAAGTGTCAGTTACTCCCAGAAACTTAGAGATCTCTTTTTTCTCATTTTGTGGCAGGCACATATGACAAGGAATCATTGGAAACACCCAGATGAGAGCTAAGCAGGAGTGTCCTTATTAGGCACCTGATCCAAAATCTCAAATGTCAATAGACTTGTATTCAGATGAGAATTTCCTCTTTCCCAAGTGATTAGATACAGATAGTATTTACTCTTGCTAGAAATAGAGTGCATGTAAAATCAGTCAGGGTTAGCTTTTAGCGTTCATGTATTAATACAACTGCTGTGATTATTGCTTTCCATGTAGACCAATTGTTTCACATGAATGGGGAATATATTTATCAATTTACCATATTGCACACTTTTAAAGTTAAAAACCAATACACATGAATGTTTTAAAAATCTAAAATAACCAAAAACTGCAAGAGAATAAAACCAAAGTAAAACCAAAAGTAAAACCAGCACAAGAATCTAAAAAGAAGTATTTTAAACTGAAAATTTAAAAAGCCTAGGCCAGGGGTCCCCAACCTTGGCAACTTTTAAGACCTGTGGACTTCAACTCCCAGCATGGCTGGCTGGGGAATTCTGGGAGTTGAAGTCCACAGGTCTTAAAGCTGCCAAGGTTGGGGACCCCTGGCCTAGGAAATGCAATAACCAAACAGAACTGCAGTTTTCTAGAAACCAGAAAGCAGCGAGGCTATGGTGTCTCTTCTGAAATACTTGGCATCCCATGAAAAGAAGAATGTCTGCATCTGTCAAAGGTATAGTACTTGAAATCAGAGTGCAGAGTGGAGGTGGGTGAGGGGAGAGATAATAATCATCCTGACATTTCACATTTAGCCTTGATAATATCGTTACTCTTCTTCCAGCATAAATCTAACATAACCCCAAGATTGCTTAAGTTGTACCACGACCTCTCATTCAGGTAGTTACCAAGAAGCTTTGTTTCCTTCCAACTTGTAGTAAATCAAGCAGGATACAGTTCATGACATCTTACCGTGAGAGCCTGCATGGCTTCCCATTCTTGTGGAGACTGGATCTTGTGGGCTAGGAGCCGGGTTGCTAGGGGTGGGCTGTAAGTGAGACATAGAAACAGTGAGTGGAGTCACAGGAAGAGTTAATGAAGTAACAATTTGGATCTCTCTAAACCCCATTTTATTTTCATCTTAACACATTCATAATAACACACAAGCTACCACTCACTGGAATAAGAGCTCTCAATCCAGAGGCTATTCTTTTTGGGTCATTTTCAGACCGCCTTGAGGCTGACACTTTTTGTGAAATGGATGTGTTGGTGAGATGCTGCCCATTGTTATATGAAATCCCACTTTTCCCTGACGTAGTCTCCACATTTTTTACTTTCTATTAGCTGGTTTCAAGAAAATCTCACTGGTTCTTAACTCTGCAAATATTTTGTACTCCCCTTTTAAGGTATTATACCTCTTTTTGCAGCAAACATTATGAATAAGGCAATTTAGTAAACTGTTAACTGACACTAAGAGACTGATTGAAGTTTACTTCTGAGAATAATCACTTTTATAATCAAAATTTGATTATGACACTAGTCCATTCCCTACAAACATTTCTCAGTTTTAATATCTTAGTGAACTCTCCAAGTAATCCAGAAAACCTATGCTGGAGAGCCCTACTGCCAATAAAAAGGGCATACAAATATCATTTTGAAATTGTTTTTAACTTCCTGTGTTAAACTGATGATCCTCTATAAAAGTCATCAATTTAAACCTACTATCCTTTATGCCAGGGGTGTCAAACTGCCGGCCCGCGGGCCAGTTTCATCATACTGAAGCTGCGCCCATCCATTGCCGGCAATGCAAAGAGTCGCGATACGTCATGGCGCGTCATGTGACGTGGTGAGTTTGACACCCGTGCTTTATGCAAATTTACATCAATCCTATATTCTAATTGTAGTGTTTTTAGGTGTCAGATACACACACACACACACACACACACACACACACACATATATATTCACCCAACAGATTACACACACACACACACACACACACACACACACACACACACACACACACCCCTACCTAAAGTCTTAACTAATTGCTTTTACTATTTTTTCTATCTTTCCAGAAGTCCCACATTTCATACATAGGATATTTTCCTATTGGCATTTAACTATGTTATAAACATGCTCTAGTACAGTGGTTCTCAACCTTTTTAATGCCGCGACCCCAACTGGTTGTACGTCGAGGACTAAACCAGTCGTAAGTCGAGGACTAAACCGGTCGTAAGTCGAGGACTACCCAACCGGTCATAAGTCGAGGACTTTCCCTGCCTGGGAGCGCCGTGCATACGTGGTTCCACCCCCTGCGCCAGCCGAAGCGTAGCTGGCAAGCGGCAGAGATGGAGCAGGCCGACCACCAGCTGGCCCAGCCCAAGGGAGGTAAGGCACCCGCCAGAAAAGGAGGAAAAAATGGCGGACAAAAAAAATGGCGGACAGCCTTGCTTGGCTACCCCCGTGAAATGGTCGATCGACCGCAAATGGGGTCCCGACCCACAGGTTGAGAACCACTGCTCTAGTAACTTCTTGTTCTTGCTAGGTCCCTATGACACTATCTTCAAATTGTCCTTAGCTCATGAGTAAGACAGGCTTAAGTTGCATTTAACTGTCCTACCTTTAGTGTTTTCCCCTTAAGCCAGCAGCAATCCACAGCAATGTCCAAGTGAGTAAAATCCATTGTGATTTACTATCTATTTTGTCAGATGATACCCAGGAGGTAGGGAGAACTTGGCACCTATTGACTACTTCAGTCTTCTGGAGGCTTGCTACTTCTCTTGGAATTTAAGGAATTTTCCTCTGCTATTCTTGTACTTTTTTCCTTCCAGGTGAAAAGGTTACACCCATCAAAACCCAGGGTACCTCCCTGTTGCCTGTCATCAGCTCATCAGCATGTACCATAAGACAGTAAACTGGCTCTCTCAAAAAAGCTACAGAGTTAGAGTTATGTGGCATTGAAATAAAATAAAATCCTGCAATTCTAAGTGAGCACTAAAGCCAGTGTCAAAACAAGTTTGCTAGATAGTTCATTGGCAGGATTGGTGAGCTGCCCAGTAAATGGGAAAAGCTATTCTGCCTTACAGGCAGATGCTATCCACTGTGGATATTTGCTTCAGATCTACAGAATGGTAGAGGTGAGTACAATACAGGTAGTCCTCGACTTATGACGATAATTGAGCCCAAGATTTCTATTGTTAAGTGAGACATTTGTTAAAGAGTGTTGCCCCATTTTACGGCCTAGCTTATTAAGTCAATCAATGCAGATGTTAAATTAGTTACATGGTTGTTACGTGAATCTGGCTTCCCCATTTACTTTGCTTGTCAGAAGGTCACAAAAGGTGATTACGTGATCCCAGGACACTGCAACCGTCATAAATATGAGTCAGCTGCCAAGCATCTGAATTTTGATCATGTGACTGTGGGGATGCTGCAACGGTCGTAAGTGTCAAAAATGGTCATAACTCACTTTTTTCAATGCCATTGTAACTTTTAATGGTCACTAAACGAACTACCTGTAATGCAAAAGAGGCTATCTGCTTTCCTGGACAGCATCCCAACCTCACAAATCAGCTGCTGGTGGGTTTATCCAGAAGCATATGATCAGGACTGCATGACAAAAGGGATTACGCAAACCCAGAATAGTGGGTTAATTTAGTTACTACAGCTAAATAAGCAAAAGCTTTGAACATTAGAAAAGGGATGTAGATGCCGCCATAAGTTTATTCGGAATGTTTCTTTGGAATACTTTCTTTCATAGATAAACCCCAGATAGTCAAATATGAGATCAGGTATACTAACCCCTCTAATTCTTTGTTCAGCTGGTCACAAAAAGCATTTATGTTGTCCCATTCCAAGTCCTTATTTAAAGGATTTGTAGCTCTATCTGAATTGAAAGAAAGAAAAGTTTTATTTTTTTTACTTGCAATCAGAATAATTGTCAGAGTCCATTTAGCAATCATATTACACAAAAAGGGAAGTTCTAAAAAATTTATTGCAACGTTGCCATCAGACACAATAGAAGTGACACAACAGGAGACGCCATTGTTAGTGGTAAACCATGTGCTTACACAACAAAGATCCCAGGTTTAATCTTCAATATCTTTTTGTCACAATAAGTTATCTACTTAGCATGTGCAAGTATTACTAAATGAATGGGCAGTTCTCAACAAATTGAACCAAACATCTGGCTAAAGTAGCTCTATGAATGCAAATTGGAACATGACATTATAGAAGAAAAAAAATGAATTGCACACATTATCTCCTGAGAAGATATCAAACTCAAGTCTTAATTGTCCATGCTACTGAGTAACAAGTGTTCATTTTTAAAAAATGCAAATCAAAGCTCTCTCAAAATAATCCACCATTACAATAATGTAACCTCAAATCAATATTGCTATCATCTGCACTTTAACCAGGAGAAAAAACTTGCTACAGCTTCTATTCTTATAAAGCCAAAGAATATATAATATCATCTATTCTGCACACAGCAAACTTGATTAAAAAATAATGCTGTCAGATCAAAAAAAGAGGAGGAAAATGTTACAGGACAGATACTAAAGAAGCAGCAAGACATGCGACAAATAGCACACAGAATCTGCTATACCTTAAAAGATTAAAACATTGCACAAAAACCTTGGTGGGCCAAAGTCCCTTTCAGCAGATATAAAGATATTAAAAAAAAAAATCATTTTGCAAATTACAAACGACCTCATTTTAGGGTAGTTCGTTGCAACTAAAAGATTACAAATATCTCCTTGAACATGTCTGGATTTTGATGAGCTATATTCGTAACTAAACATATTCAGAATTCTCTTTTTAAACCAATGTTATTTGTACCAGAAATATAGTTACAGTCCATATTGAGTATGTGATTAATACAGCAACTTTTTCTTGGGATTGTTGTTGTCTGATTCGACTAGGGAATTTTAGTGGATTTTAAATTGGTTTTAATCAAATTTTTAGTAGAAGCGGCCAAATTTGAATATTTATTTTTAATCATTTTTAAATTTTGTACTGTTTTGTATCATTGTTTTAAACTGGCTGTAAGCCGCCCTGAGTCCTCCGGGAGAAGGGCGGGGTATAAATTTAATAAAATATAGATATAATATAATATAAGCCAGGCACAAGCTTCATTTTGGGGGCACAGTTACAGACCTTCACCTTGGCAGTCGGGGAGTAGGAAACTTAGCTTGGGCCAGAAAAAAAAAAGGCTCCAGGGCTGAAGGGGGGATAGAGGGCAGGTCTCTCCCTCGCTCAAGATAACCCAGCAAAGAGGCAAAACGTGGCAACATTTTCCTGGCACGCAGCGACCTCAGGATGAAAAAGGGGAACCGCAGGGCATGTGATGGCGAGCGGGTCACGCGAAGAAGAGCTGTCTTCGAAGCAGGCCCGAAGCACCTGCTACCGCTAAGGATGAACCCGGGCGCTCTGCCCTAACTTACTGATCCTGGACTCCAACGTCTCAGCTTCCATTCCGGGCTCCATCGGTTCCCGCTCGGTTGCCCCGCCCCCTGCCGCCGCCGCCGCCACCACGGCCGTCCCGTTCAAAGGCTCAGTACTCCTGCCGCCCTCCGGCTCCGGCAGCCCGGAGCCATAGAGAAGAATCGCCGAGAAGCGTCGAGAGGGCCGTTCTGGAAATAATAGAGCTTCGGAAGTTATAGCCGGAACGCCCTCTGGGAGCGGTGCAAAACTTGCTCACAACTTCCTCCTCCTCCGAATCACTGAGATGGACACACTTTGTCTAGATTCTACTAGAGCAGGGGTAGGCAACCTCGGCTCTTTTATGACTCATGGACTTCAACTCCCAGAATTCCTGAGCCAGCTATGCTGGCTCAGGAATTCTGGGAGTTGAAGTCCATGAGTCATAAAAGAGCCGAGGTTGCCTACCCCTGTACTAGAGAGATAGAGGTTCTACTGAGGTGGCGTTGCGGTGCCGGGCTGAGGCAGGACATAGGATTTTCTATCTATGGCGGAAAGGAAGACAGACACTTCACAATCTCAGGGCAAAAGAACGGGGAGAGATATGCTTAGAGACAGAAAATTTGAGTTCAGTCGTACAAGTTTAAGAGGGTATTGCTCTTTCTAGCTCTATGTTATTACTCTATGAGTAAATATAACGGAAGCCTTTGACAGAATACCATAGAGAACGACATTTGAGTACGCCAGAACGTCTCACTCTACCTTCTGATTGCCTGCGTCAGATTTCTCGGACTACTAGACCGGAAAGCGCTGTAACTGCCGTCTTAAGTGCCGTCCCTTGTTTGAAAAGGCGCACTGTTACCATAGTCATGCTTCATGAAAACAAGTTCTTTAGTGGTGCATTCTGGGAACTGTAGTATCATTGGTCAAAGTAGACGTGTGGGATGGGGAACGGTCAGCAGAGGCGCGCTCAATTTTTTTCCGACTCAGTATTTTTGATACGAAACACACAATTCCTAGCAAAACATTTCGTTAAGAGTGTTCCGAGGTTTTCTCTGCCCGTGCAGCTGGGGTGGGCGGCTTTGAGGTGCTGGTCCGTTAACGAACGCGACTGGGTCAGAGCGCTAAATGTCGAAACTACTATTGGCGGTCAGGCATTGACCAGATTTATTCACCTGCTACGGTTGGTTGTTTATTTCTGGGTTACTAAACAAACCACACATGGAGCGGTATCCATATGTGAAATCAAAGCTAAAATAAGCAACATTGTGGTTATTTGAGGGATCCTTGGTGCTCTCTGAGCTTGCTTGTTTTCTTGCAGGCGTTTCTTTACCCAAACTAGGTGACATCATCAGCGCTAGTAAGGATACTGATGTTGATATGGTACCTAGTTGGGTAATGAAAAGTCTGCAAGAAAACAAGCAAGCTTAGAGAGCACCAAGGATCCCTCATTTCAACCCTGAGCTACCAATAGTTTCTTTTATTGTGGTTAATTATATTTCATATTTCTAAACCACCCATCTCCCTCAAAGATGGACTCTGGGTCATGTACAATATAGTATAGCTTATCAGTAAAACAAAATTAAAAATTAAATGAGGGTTAAAAAAATTTAAATTATAAAATAATGACAAACATCAAAAGGAGGGATAATCCTGGATGGCCATTTAACATTGGATTATTGGGGGGGGGGGCTCTCAAAGGACTAACTAGCCAGCCTCATGGTTGGTGGTCCTCTGCCCTCCCCATGCAAGGTTGCAGAGCCAGGTTTTGACCCCTTTGCGGAAGACCAAGAGATCTGGGGACTCTCTTCATCTCTGGAGGCAAGATGTGCCACAAAGGAGCAGTAGCAGCAGAGAAGGCTCTCTTCCTAGAGCCTGTCAGTGATAATTCTTCGACTGCAGCACACTTTCCCAGCCTGATAGAGTGAGATGGGCTGATGAAATTGGGCAAAGCTGGTTCTGAAGGTAACCTGGTCCTACGCCAGGTTTTATAGGTGATGACCAACACCTTAAATTGGACCTGGAAGCAAAGTGGTACCCAGTACAGTTCACGGAGCAAGGGTGTTGTATGGGGTCTTCTAATGTTTTTCTATAGACCAGAGGTGGAAGAAGTGTAACTTCCCTTTTCTTTCCCTTTTCCTTTTTAGGACTAAAGGAACTCCATGTGTGTGTCTATGTGTCTGTGTGTGTTTGTGTGTGTGTGAAGAATTAGTTTTTCCCCCCTAAAGTTTTCAGGGTTAAAGGACAAAAATCTTAAGCTCTTGTAGAGCCTGTAGGCTTCAACAGCCTTCTTCCCCAAAGAGAGTTGACAGCCTAGGGTGGTCCTTTAACCAATAGAAACTGCACATCCTGAGATTTTTGTGTACCCACGTGCATTAAAACATTTTCTGGAGACTGAATCTGAAGTATATAACTAATTAGTTACAAATAAACAAATACCAGTATTTCTAGCAGATAGGTCCTCTATATCAAATTAAATTTGAATTGATGCTTTCTTTGAATTGTTCTTTGTTCATTTTTACTAGTAGTCTTATTCTCATTTTGGGTAGCTTAGTAGAAACTATTTAATATTACAATCTATTTATTCATGATAGTTGCAGTATGCCACTTCAACCAAATTGACTTTAAGCAGCTTATAAAGTAAAAACATAGACAATAATAGATACTTCAAATATAAAGAAAAATTACAAAACATATCAAAGGTATTAAAGAACTTACCATAGATAATGATATGCTTTAATACAGGCAATGCCCATTTTTTAAACACTTCAGGAAAACCCCTCTTTAAAAAAAACCTTTAATAAGTCCAATGTTAAAATATTTTACTTCATTCTGTATTAATAAGGCAAGTTTAAGTTTATATTGTCACTCTTATATACTCAATAAGGAAATTCCAAAAGCAAGCAAGTGAATGAGCTGGTTCCAAAATCGGTTGGGAAATTGAAGAAATCTCAGTATCTTACAATGGTTATAGACTTCTCCCTTAATTGTAATCCTTAGTTCCTCCTGGTCCCTCTAGTGTCCAACTTTCAAAGTCTGATCCTATCATATTTTTAAATAGAATTCAAAACAATTTTCCCACAGGAAGGATTATTAATTAATTTTAAAATCTTATTTCAGATGCATCTTGATCCTTACTTCATTTGTAACTTTCCAAAACCAAAGTTCTAATTATTTTTTTGCTGTTTGTTCCAAAATAATTAGTTTACGTCCTTAAGCTTGTTTTAAAACTTCTGTCGCTAAGGATGAAAGGAAATTCACCTGGTGCTATAAAACTTGTTGATCCAAAAGTTCCTAATAGCTGAAAAGCAGTTAAACAATTTCTGAAGTCATTAGAAAAGGAAGTACGGGTATGTGGATCCAGTGTCCTTAAAGGCACAGTCTGTAGTTTGAGAAATAGGCTATTCCCCTTGTTTCTCAGAGTTCTAAATCTGCCAAAGACTTCTGTCTTGTGGTCTTACGAGGAGCAACTGTTTGGAGCATGTGTGGATAATCTCAGGCCATCTCCTTGCCAAGTGAGGAATTACAAAAAGCCAGTCTACTCATTGGCTCTTCATTCCACCATGGTTATTGGCTGTGCTTTTAATGGAGCCATCTTGGGTTCAATGTTTCTTCCTCAGACGTCAGTGGCCACATAGATTTTTTTGCATGATGGTCTGTCCCTAACCTGGTCCTTTGATTCTTTTAATGATGCACCCATTGCCACTGTAACTTAGTTTGTCCACCTTGCTGCTGGTCTTCATCTTCTCTTTCCTTCCACCTTTCCCAGCATCAGAACCTTCTCTGAGAGCTAGGTCTTTGCATAATGTATCCAAAATATAATAATATGAGCTTGGCTATGTATTCCAAACCATAATGGATACATAATTGGCCAGTTACTACTTCCAGTCATTCTTGGGCTCCTCCACATTCCACTCTGGTTTACCATTATTGCTATTCAATGGAATGCATTCTTACTTTCACAACCTAAATGACAACAATTCATAGTGTCTGAATCCCAATAACTAGAAGATAGATGCAATGTCCTGACATTTCCTTTGATGCCTTCAAGTCAGTATTGACTCCAAGTGGCTGGCCCCTGTAGTCTTCTTGACAAATTTCAGAAGTGGTTTGCTGTTGCCTGCTTCCTAGAGCTGAGAGAGTAACTGGGCCATGGTCACAGAACTGGTTTTGTTCCTAAGGCAGGACTAGAACTCACAGTCTCCTGTTTTCTGGCCTAAACCAAATTGACTCTCTGGTATATTGAGGATATCCACACTCATAACAAACAAACCATTGTTTAGTGCAATGTATGAATCTAACATTAAGTTGTTTATCAGAGACATACATTAATTTACACTTATGCAGTGTTATAATAAATTACATTTTAGAGAACGGTATTGATAACATAACTCTGATGTGTTGACTCATTTTCTTGGCAAAATTACCCATTATCTTCCAAACTAGATGATATTATTGATCCTCTTTATTATGCTTGTAAAAAAATAAGCTCTCTAGATAATTAAATATCACTTGTCCTTTTGTCCTTGCTTCTTTAATAAGTTATCCTGGCTGCAATTATGATAGTTAATAATAATAGCTTGTCTTTTATCTGCTCCAGCAGTTTTGTAGCAATATAGCATGTTAACTCTGTACAGTCCTTTTAATTTAATGCTTGGAGAAGTTGTCAGCTTGACAAGTGCAGAGTCCTCTACTTGATGACTTGCACATCGTACTGTGAAGGTGAGGGCTGAGTGGTAGGGTGCTTCAAGAATCTCATCGACTTGAATGTGATGAAGAAGAGTGCTGATCAATTATTATAGCACTATTGATATTTCTAAAGCCCATCCAGATTTGATCTGGTCAATCATAGCATACAGGACTGTACGATTACTAGAGGAGAGGCAAGTCTGAAATGTCTTAAGATAATGGATAACATAATCTAACATCCCTAGATCTGTTTGTAAAAATATTAGCAAAATATTTACTGGGACATAAAGTGAGAACACAGAACTATTACCTGTATGAATTTTGCACTCACTGAAGCGAAGACGTGCTAAGGATTTAGCATCCGGATGTAGCAGGACAATATCAAGCCCTTTTAAGACTTCTGCTTTGCTTCTCAGTTGCCAAAGATACATATATGTACAGTATACCATTTTCACTAATGACATTTGATATGCAAGCAACTTTGAGGAGTGATAGTGCGGATTTTAGATGTCCACATACTATTCAGAACAGTCTTCAGCAATATTTGCTGTTGACTAGGAAAACAGACTCTCATAAAAAATTATACAGTAGGTTTGTGTGATAAAATGCAAAGAAAGTGCCATATCCCATGTTTTTTTCTTGAATGATAGCAAGACTGCTTAATAAATCACTAAATAACATTTATTTCCCCAGCGACACCTCATACAATGCCACTTCCCATGAATTAGGAATTGTGCCTATGAGAATGACCATATGATTGTGACAAGTAGAGGGAGCCAAACTGCCACACATAAAGGGAGCAAGCCAAGAATTTGACCATCATGGCAATATCCCCAAACAGAACAATATTTAGCGCAGACAAAAGATCAAATGTGCTCCGAGTGCTGTCCAATTAAGCAGAGGTATGTTCACAGATTCAAATTCATATAGGTGAGGGGTAAATTGTACTGCAGTAATCATTGCTAACTGAAAACTTGTAAGCATACAGCTATACCTGGACATGAATGGAATGATTTTACCGATTGTCCCAACATTTGTGCAAATTAAGAGGGTCCAACACATCTGGATGTGTCCATGTTGGGGAAGTTTAGCTTGGCAGAAAACCTAATGATGCAACTCTTTACTCAGCAAGACAATAATTTCTTGGAAGAACCAAGCTTGGCAGAATTTGACTCCCAATCAATGTTAGGTAAATAAAGTCCACTGTTTGTCTCTTTGAAAGGTTTATATGCTTTAAAAATAACCCACATTTCTTTGGCTGAGTAAGTAGATATCAACAGCAATGTAATTTTAATCCATTCCTCCACTTACTCTAATCTAGATGTTCTTAATTTTATTGTCCAGTCCATTTCACTTTTCTGAGCAGATGTGTACATTTTTAAGATATTGTGAAAACCGTCCTCCCTTTTTGAATCTGGTTCTTTTGAAAAAATATTATCTTCAGTTGCTCTTGTACTTCTGGCAATTGTCTCATTTGCTATATCTTTAAAATCCTGTTTGCCTTTTTTACCTCTTATATATAAAAGTTGCTATGTAGTCTAGTATATTTCTTAACAATAGTTTAATTATTTTTTCTAAAATAAATAGAAACCATGAATCCAGCCAAAGTTGAATTACATCTATTTTTCATATTCTGTGTATTAGTATATAAAAGTGAAAACCATGATTGTCTGATTTTGTATTGAGTAGTTTAATATACCCCATAACAGCCACATTTCTGCTTCCTTATTACAGCAAACCAATCTTTTCACTGTTGTTCTCTGCCCTTAATTTTATTTTATTAACCCAGTGATTGGGGATCATGCAGCACACTAAATCAAAAGTAGAGAAGCCAATTATGTGACATTTGAAGCCAGTCACTTTTGGGGTGATTGCTATTTCAAATTAACTTATTAGTCTTCACTACATCCAGGTTTTGTGTGATAAGTAATTAACCACTCTTTCAGAAGAAAACTTAGATATCCCTGCAATAACTAGGAACTGAATAATCTAGCTTTGGAACACAAGGGTTTGTGTATCTCTTACATACCAAAGTTTCAATGTACTCTACTGTATTTCTTAACAATAGTTTAGTTATTTTCTCTAAAATAAATAGAAACCATGAATCCAGCCAAAGTCTCTATATCATTGATAATTCCCATGGTAACACCTGTTAGAACTATTTGGTCATTGCTCTGAACATTAATTCCTATTTTGCTGGAATTACCTGTTCTTTTCTATTACCTGATTGTTTTTTTTTCTTTGTGCATATTTATTATGAGGAAGCATTCATATGTATTGAGTAATTTTCTATTGACTTTGGCACCGTCACTTAGGAAAATAAACAATAAAAAGATTTTTCAACCTCTCTTCTTTTTTTCTGGGACCAAATAAATTGAATCTCAGTATAATTCATTATATAACTTGGGAAAAATGCATGATTATGCAGTTACTTGACTGTATTTCTGTAATTTTTGGCTGACACTCAAGAATGGACAACTATAGACATTCTTTGAAAACACTATCTCAACTATTTTAATTCAGGGTTCAAGTCTAATTTGGGGACTGAATCAGTCCTGATGGATGACTTTGTGCAGGAAGCGAACAGTAAACATGTAACTGTCAATATAGTTTGATCAATTAGCTGCTTTTGAAACTGTTGTTCATACTATTCTCCTGGATTTTCTCGGTGAATTGGGATTTTGCACTGTGGCAATTTCACTCCTTCTTGTGGGAATGATCTCAGAGAGAGGATGACTATAATTTTGTAGATTAATAGCTATGCTGCAGGATGCCAGAAGTCTCCAGTGCTGTTTAACTTCTATTTGCAGGCATTGAGAGCGGCCGTGAGAAATTTAGGGAGAAAATATGGCCAGAATGCTGACACTCAGCTTAATAACATCCTAATTAGGAGATGTTGAACATGTTCTGAACTGGTTTCTCAATGTAATGATGGGATGGATGAAGGACAATTAACTGAAGTTGAATCATAAACATCCAGTATAAATCATTATGATAAAAAATGATGAAATGTGTGTTGCACTGTCATGACACAAACTCTGTCTTTTTGTTCTCGCATTCTGATGTTGGACACAAGAATGAAGGTCAGAAATATTGTCATGTCACAATGCATTTTTGTCACTTCCTATGTATCATGCAGATAAATCAAAACAAGATAGAGACCTAATTGGTCAATAATTCACAAGTATAGAATTGGGATTCCCTCAGGAAAAAAAATCATAATTTGGAATAACAGAGTTGGAAGGGACCTTGGAGGTCTTCTAGTCCAACCCCCTGCTCAAGCAGGAAACCCTATACATTTCAGACAAATAGTTGTCCAATCTCTTCTTAAAAACCTCCATTACTGGAGCACTTACAACTTCTAGAGGCAAGTCATTTCACTGATCAATTGTTCTCACTCTCAGGAAATTTCTCCTTAGTTGTAGGTTGCTTCTCTCCTTGATCATTACTTCTTTTCCTGCTTCAGATGCTTTGGAAAATAGGTTGACTCCCTGTTCTTTGTGGCAATCTTTTATATATTGGAACACTGCTGTGGAGTTGCTCATATAGTTATCATTTTCATTGGAGATCCAAATGACTACAGGTAGTCTTCATTTAGCAGCCACAATTGGGATCTATCTATGTATATATGGCTGTATATGGCAAGGCCTGGCACTGCCAGATTTGGTTGACCTATCAACTCTACCCTTTCCTGGGCAGGGTGGCTGCAATTGTTCACATAAAGAATAGATACACAGACTATTGTATTAAACTGAATATGGAGCTATCCTACACAGAATGCAATGGCCAGGTTGCAAAGTGTGGCACTGGAATATGCTCACATTGGAGTCAGGCAGCTAATAAATTCAAATAAAATAAAATAAACATTATGTATTCAATCAACTTTACTGGCTGCAGATTAGTTCTCCACCTTGTTTCTGTATGTTTCTACTATATTGCTTTAACTTGTAGTGCCCTTTGCATTTTGACAGTCCAGCAGATAAAAATACCTCCCTCCCTCCATGAGAGCTATTTTGTAGATTACATTGTCAATGGTATCTTCTCCTGGCTAAGTATGATTTTATCAGATTTTTTCCTATGGTTTTTTGGTTGAGAAGTAACTCTTTGGGCCCAACAAATATACCACCAAACTTGTCTAATCTGCTTCAGATCTATCTTGAATTCTCTTCCTAATGAGAATTTTGAGATTTGTAATTTTCATTCCTCTGGAGATTAACAGTTTGCGGAAGACTGATGCATATAATATTCTCCTACAACAATTTGGATGACATTTCTTCCAACTACCCAGTTCTGACCCATATACAGAGGTTCCTCCTTGCCTGTCTATATAGGATCTCACCTGTTGACATTAGGAAATCTATTGCGTAAATTGTACAGTCTTAATGTCACAATTTCTCTGAAAAAATAACAATAGAATATGCACCCTGGTATACCTAGAAAAAAACTTAGCAGTGGGTGTTATGGGAAAAAGAAGTCTGGATAAAGTTTGGCATTCTCTAACTATTTATTTTAACAAGATACAGAAAAACAGAGGAAGAAAAAGAGGCACATTCTGGGATGCAGAGAACTGTAATAGAAAAAAAAAGTGGGAATCAATGACTGATTTGTATGAGTAAGTTCTTAACTGGAAGCATCTATGGGTGATTTAACTCTACAGTGTCATTTGGAAAGCTGTGCCAATTGGCCAGAAAGAGTTGCAACTTCTTATTGCCCTTTATGTCTTGAGCAAATGGGATAATATTGGTACAGCTGGGGAAAAAAATCACTTGAACCAATTTTGGGTTAGTGATGGACAAATATGACTTGGTGTCAATCAACTTGTATGTTTGCTTATCTTTTCATTTATTTCTGATATTTGCACTGCCTATCAATCAAATTCTCTGAGTGTGGTTAATAAAACTATGAAAGTTTAAGTCAAGCTCAGTGCCTAGTAATTATGCATGAAGCATTTATGAAGTGGTTGATGGGTAAATTACTGATACATAAAATAAAAAATAATTATGGGTATGCTTGAAACAATACATTGGACATTTATTAAAATGTGAATATTGTAATAATATCCAATATTAACCCTTTGTTGAAAGAAAAATCTTCATTAGGATCCAGTCCAAGCTGGGAATAAACAAAATGGAGACTGCTTTAGAAAGGTTGCAGTTTATTGAAGAGGAGAGCCAGACAGAAAGATGGCTCTGGGAAAGCTGACCACATGTAGCAGGGAGTGGTGGACTTTTATATCTCCTTTGGGCTTTGTATTTGGAGTTCTTCCTGTTTGAGGCTTTGTATTTCCTGTGTCATGTACTTTGACCTGAATCTGAGTGTGTCCTTTTGGTATTGGTGGGTTAATCCTATTATGTTTCCTGTCCTTAGAATTTGGGTGGGGTATGTAGATTTTAGGGGTCTTTGTCTTCCTAATCTCCTCAGTTTCTAGCTGGAAGGCTCCAACCTTTCTGAAAGGATTATTGAATTTGCATTTCTAAAAGCTGCTGAGTTTTCTGCTTGGGGGAGAGGGGCTGGGGCTGGTTTCTGTCTTTTTAAAAAGATCTTCTCCATTATTCCTTTGGGGAAATATATTCTACCTTTTTAATATTCTCCAAAATATTTATTTCTCTGGATTCTTCCCACACCTTTATATAAATCTAGAACAGCCAGCATAAAATCAATTGAAGCTTTAGCCTCATTTTAAGAGTCAATAGAGAGCCAGATTGTGGAGTGGTTAAAGGCATTAGGCTGAAATCGAGAGACGATGAATTGTAGTCCCACCTTAGGCACAAAGCCAGCTGGACGAGGGGATAAATAAAATATCTTTTGGGCTTGGCCCCAGAAGCTTTCCTCATAAGACCGTTCCATAAGGATACCACCACTAAAAGACCTTCTCCATTGGGGCTGGCTGCCTTACTGAATTTGATGAAAAATATGCCTATTCTTGTGCAAGAATGGGGGAAAAGAGTGCAACTTGAGAGAAGATTAAGCTAACATAATTGTTCTTTTCCAATAGAGACATTTAGTTTTTCAAATGCAAAATATGTTGTTGGTTTAGAATAAACCACAACCCATCAATAAAATGGTACAAGATTTTGTAAGGTTTTTTTTTGTTGTTCTTCCTACCCACTGCGTATTCTACATTTAGTCCTTTCCCTCTTGGCATTTTTGTCAGAATCCTCTCATTTATTTGTTCTAAAGAGTTCTATTCAGGCTCCTTAGTTTCCTGCAGCATGCCATTTATTCGGGAATTTCAAATTCTCTCTCTCTTCCTCCCTCACACTCTCAATCTTTCTGTTTCCCTCTCTCCACTAAGTAGCAGCTTTTCCACTTCAGTCTCCACTCTTTTACTCCAACTTTGCCGCTTTATTGCAAAGGCCAACAAAAGGAACACGTTCTATTTAATGTATTTCAAACATATGGTTTCTAGTTTGATATTCAACTGTCGAATATGACTTTTTAAAGCTGTTATGCTGAATGTGGCTGACTTTTGTGAAGAAACTTCCAGCAATTTCCCAGACAACCTCAAAAGATTTAGCCTTAGAAGATGAAGTTATGGTAGCTAGCTCCCATGGAGGACAATGTTTTCATTTTTAGTCCCCCATCTATTCATCCATTCAGCATTATTCCTACCCAGAACACATTTTTGTGTTCTCAATTTACAAAATACAGATTGAATTTTTATTGCACAGGTTAGAAGTAACACCAATGTCTGCTTATTGTGATATTTGCAAAGTATCTGATGTGTTCATTGATGCTATTCCTGTATCATTAGTATACCGCTGTGTTAGATTACCAATTACCAAAGTAAATATTATCAAGCACATTATTAAAACATATATTTAAAAACTTTGAAATGGAATACTATATACTGCAATTATAAATACACTGAAAAAAGGGAGATTCAGGTTTAGCCTTGACTTCCTAGCCTAGCCCAGAGATTTGTTATTCCCTAGTGATTAAATCCCACAGGATTCAGAAAGGTCGAATGCATTATTTTGTGCTGCATCCGTATCAAGTACATTCCTAGGTAAAACATACTTTTTGGGAATTAAGAGAGGTGGAAGAAGAGTATTCTCCATAACAAATGCATTATTGCCTGTAATATCTTTCAAAATAAATTTTTTAATATTTAAGGAACCTTTAGCCTGTAGGCTATTTTAAAAACAGTATCACTTCTGATCTAGTGGTTGATATGGAAATGGGGAGCTAGTTACAGACATCCATTATATCTGAAAAAATAGAAATTTGCATTATCAATTTCCCCCAGAGCTTCCCCAGAAGGATCTGAAAATATATGTCTATATGCAGAGCAATGAATATACATTTTTAAATCACATAAAAGTTCTTTAAAGTTTATACCTGATTTAAAACACTCAAACATTTATACCTGAAAACATTATTGTTTGCACAATTTATGATTTCATTTCACAATTTTTATGGATGGTTTGTGTGCCATTTATTGTCCTAGATGAACCAAAAATGCAGTCATTTATACAGGCATTCTTGCAAAATACCTCCTGATACTATTTATTTAGTTCTAGGAGTTTGTAGTTTGGTACACACAGTAAGGATCTTTTAAACATTATTTTCCCTTTGTGTAGCATAACACAACTAAATAAACTTTCCTGAAACTTGCACATGGGATTTCTTAACCAATGCATGAGTCTTACTAGGAGTGACTTTTCTGCCATTTTCAGAAATTGGAATTGTAGTCCAAAATATATGGCGAGCTCTGAAGAGCATGAAAAAGAGCTAACTATAATATATAGATTGTGGAACCAATTACTATACTGTACACTGCTATATTGTAGTTCAGTTTGTATTTAATATTTCACTCACAACTAGTGAAATGTTAAACCGAAAAGGCATTCAAACCAAAGGCTGTTCTCTGAGTGCCCTTTGAATATATGACCATCCTGTGTAAAAAGGAACATATGCTAATCTATAACTAAGGCAAGATTTTTCTCTTCATGTTCCATTAAAATTTCCAAACTCTTTTCTGATAGAGCATTGTTTCTTTCTAGTCCCCAAACTTACACATCCATGATACATATTCAACAACAACAATAAATAATAATAATAATAATCAATTGCAAAAGGTGGCTTTACTCAGAACAGCTTTCATCCTGTGATGATATCTGTAACATTATCAAACATCCAGATCTGTTTATCCAGGTCCTTGGAAAGAACTTGATAGGTAGAAAAAAGGTAATGATGATGATGATGCATATGAAACCAGAATTGAGAAGACAGCAACAGATAGCAAGTACCATCTCTGTAAAGAAGCTGAAGGAACAGTGGATCACCTGGTTAGTTGCTGCAAGAAGATTGCACAGCAATCTACAAACAACAGCATGACAAATGGCAACAGTGGCACATTGGAAGGTCTACATAAAATATTATTTGCTTGCAAACAAGAATTGGTAGGACCATAAAATAGAGAAAGTAATAGAAAATGAAGATACTAAAGTGCTCTGGGGCTTTAGAATTCGAACAGACAAGTAAGTACCTGTTACATAATACCCCAGACTTAACACATGTCGATAAGAAAGACAAAAAAGTCTGGACAATGGACATGGAGACAACAGAAGGTAAGAGAAAGAACTGGAGAACATAACAAAATTCAAGGACCTGCAAATAGAAATACTGTAGAATGATTGTGGCAAAAGAAAGCAAAGGTAGGAGTTCTGGGTTAGACGTTATGGTGTAATGGGCGTAGGAAAATGGGGCTCTGTTTTTCTTTTTATAGGTTTTATTCATTTTTAAAAATTACAATCTTTAGAACTTAGTAAACAACATGTTGTCTGGGTTCACATATTTTAACATTAAGTTCTTCAATATAAATCTATTCAGTACTGCACAATCCAGTATTTTTTCCTTGATCTTCCTTTTCCCCCCATATTTTTCCCTTTTCCCCTCATTAAACAATTATAGTTCTTAGTACTACTAATGTATACAAAATTAGATATAGACATCTTCATCATATTTTACTAATATTATAGAAATAACAATAATATCAATTCATAAGTCAATATCCTGTTTTTCGTGCTATTAAAGTTTGATTTCCCATCAATATTTAAAGTAGGGGTGTCAAACTGCCAGCCCGTGGTCCAGACACGTCATGAGGAAGCTGTGCCCACCTCATTGCCGGCAATGGCAAAACAGTCCCGATACGTTGCGTGATGTCACGTGACATCGCGAGTTTGACATGTCTGATTTAAAGTATCTTTGTCAATTATGATTTTCTCAATATTAATTACATTTATATAGCTAAATATATATATATATTCATACCAATCTCTTATTTTCAATTTTCCCATATCAAAAGAAGAAAAAAATGCTATTTTAATTCTAAATCATATCTTCCATTATAAAAATCTAGTAATATCCGTTCTTTTAATCATATTCAAACAGGTGTATTAAACAGATAGTGCCCCCTCTGATAGATCAAATCCTCTGTTTTTTAAGTCTAACTCTCACTTTCTTTCTTTGCCAAGCAGCTTTCGAGGCCAAGGCAATTAAATGGCCCAAGAATTTTCTTTCTATTTTTGTGAAAGCTGCTTGGCATGAGAAAGACAATTTAGGAAGAGTATTTTGGGGGAGAAACTCTGCCCATCCACATTCCCTAGACCAGGGCTTTTCAACCTTTTCACAGATTGTACCACTTTTAGGATATGGCAATATTCAAGTACCATCAGTTGCCTAGCAAAGTGTCAAAAACTTGATGACCAAAAAAAGTGATAAAGTACAGATAGTCCTCAACTTACAACAATTCACTTAGTGACTGAAAAAAGTGACTTATGACCATTTTTCACATTTATGACCGTTGCAGCATCCCCAGGGTCAATCTACATTTGGATGCTTGGCAACTGGTTCATATTTATGAGTCACAGTGTCCCAGGATCATGTGATCCCCTTTTGCAACCTTCTGACAAACAAAGTCAATGGAGAAACCAGATTCACTCCTCCTTTTATATCCCCTCTTCTCTGCTCCCTCATTTATATCCTCTCTTCTCCCCCTTCTTTTATATCCTCTTTCCTTCTTTTATATCCTCTCTTCTCTCCCCCCTTTATATCCTCTCTTTTCTTCCCCTTCTTTTATATCCCTTTTCTCCCCTTCTTCTTTTATATCCTCTCTTCTCTTCCCCCTTCTCTTATATCCTTTCTCTCCCCTTTTTATATTCTCTCCTCTCCCCCTTCTTTTATATCCTCTCTTCTCTCCCCCCTTTTATATCCCCTCTTCCCTTCTTTTATATCCTCTCTTCTCTCCCTTTATATCCTCTTCTCTTCCCCCTTCTTTTATATCCTCTCTTCCCCCCTTCTTATATCCTCTCTTCTCTTCCATTTTATATCCTTTCTTCTCCTCCCTTCTTTTCTCTTCCATGCACATCCAGCTGATTCCTCTCAAGGCTGCACTTCTCCACCTCTCTGTTTCTCTTTGGCAGTCCCCTTCTCTTTTCCCCCCATTGTCTTTTTTTTCCCCTCTCCTGGGCTCCTGCTGAGCCCCCATAGCCCTGCAGAAGCGCCAACCACTGTAGCTGCACATGCCTGGGGCTTCTGCCCAGCCCCCATAGGCCTGCAGAAGTGTGTGCCGATCCTGGGGCTCCTGCCTGGCCCCCATAGCCCTGCAGAAGTGCCAATCAGCTGTTGCTGCGTGTGCCGATCCTGGGGCTTCTGCCCAGCCCCATAGCCCTGCAGAAGTGTGCACTGATCCTGGGGCTCCTGCCCAGCTCTCATAACTCTGCAGAAACACGCACCAATCCTAAGCTCCTGCCCAGCCCCCATAGCCCTGCAGAAGCACCGATCAGCTGTAGCTGCATGCACCGATCCTGGGCTCCTGCTGAGCCCCCATAGCCCTGCAGAAGTGCTGATCAACTATAGCTGCACGCACTGATCCTGGGCTCCTACTGAGCCCCCATAGCCCTGCAGACGTGTGCCCCAATCCTGGGGCTCCTGCCCAACCCCCATAGCCCTGCAGAAGCACCAATCGACTGTAGCTGTGCATGCTGATCTTGGGCTTCTGCCGAGCCCCCATAGCCCTGCAGAAGCGCGTGCCGATCCAGTCTGAACATCTGGCTGACTGTGTAATGAACCATGATAATAACATTTACTTGGTTGTGAGACTTGTGTGCTTTGAGGAAGATGAGAGTTAGGCTAGAGCAGGGGTGTCAAACTCGCAATGTCACATGACATGTCATGACATATCATGACTTTTTTGCCATTGCCAGCAATGAGGTGAGCGCGGTTTCGCTATGATGCATCCGGCCCACGGGCCGGCAGTTTGACACCCCTGGGCTAGAGGTTCAACCATACTTGACATGTCTCACCTGAGGAGCCAGACAAAGAGTGTTTCTCCCATAAAAAAATATATGGTGAGCCATAAACTACAGAAACAGATGCTGGCTTGATTGTCATCCTAGGCAACCAAGACCACACTAGGTGATGGAGTTCCTGGATATTTGGTGAAGCAGAAGTAGTGGGAGGTACACATGTACACATGTACCCGTGTCTGCTGGGTGTAGCAATCACTTTGGAAGAAGGAGGGAAGGCTTCATTGTGTCCCTGCAGAACCGGATCCTCCACTGTAGCCAGCAGGAACCATGGTCAAGAGATTTCTTGGAGGAATTCCTGGCCAGCCCTGCCTCAGGGCATAAAGTTCAGTTGCTTCACTCTTATCTATGTGCCATCCTGACTTCTCCTACCAATAATAATCCCATCAATGCCTTCATGCCTCTCCAACCAGAGAGGTTCTACTGGCATAAGAACTCTCTAGGAGTTGCAAAATCTTAGCAGGCTGACCAGGTTGCAAGTCAGGAAGAGGGGCTTTTTCTGTGAAATCATCCATCCCATTTCACCTCATACTCTTCCACCAAAACTGTTTTGGGACACACAGTTAATGCTCTTTCAAAAGAGAGTCAGTCTTATATTCAGAAATAATTTGACTGATAGGTCACAGGGAAATTATTACTTGGACAACTTGAGAAATTGCTAAGCCCTCTATCTTGGGCATTCATCTACATTTGCCCAAACTTGCTACTCCCCCCTCCCCCTCAAGTGTTTGTCATTTTTCCCACAAGCGAGTGATGAGAAAATGGTGATAAGGGAAATGAAGGCAGGAGGATCTACTAATTAGGGTANATATTCTCTCCTCTCCCCCTTCTTTTATATCCTCTCTTCTCTCCCCCCTTTTATATCCCCTCTTCCCTTCTTTTATATCCTCTCTTCTCTCCCTTTATATCCTCTTCTCTTCCCCCTTCTTTTATATCCTCTCTTCCCCCCTTCTTATATCCTCTCTTCTCTTCCATTTTATATCCTTTCTTCTCCTCCCTTCTTTTCTGTTCCATGCACATCCAGCTGATTCCTCTCAAGGCTGCACTTCTCCACCTCTCTGTTTCTCTTTGGCAGTCCCCTTCTCTTTTCCCCCCATTGTCTTTTTTCCCCCCTCTCCTGGGCTCCTGCTGAGCCCCCATAGCCCTGCAGAAGTGCCAACCACTGTAGCTACACATGCCTGGGGCTTCTGCCCAGCCCCCATAGGCCTGCAGAAGTGTGTGCCGCTCCTGGGGCTCCTGCCTGGCCCCCATAGCCCTGCAGAAGCACGCGCCAATCCTGGGCTCCTGTCCAGTCCCCTTAGCCCTGCAGAAGTGCCAATCCACTGTTGCTGCGTGTGCTGATCCTGAGCTCCTGCCGAGCCCCCATAGCCCTGCAGAAGCATGCACTGATCCTGGGGCTCCTGCCCAGCCCCCATAGCCCTGCAGAAGCGCTGATCACTGTAGCTGCATGTGCTGATCCTGGGGCTTCTGCCCAGCCCCCATAGCCCTCCAGAAGTGCGTGCCGATCCTGGGCTCCTGCCCAGTTCCCATAGCCCTGCAGAAGTGCCAATCAGCTGTTGCTGCGTGTGCCGATCCTGGGGCTTCTGCCCAGCCCCATAGCCCTGCAGAAGTGTGCACTGATCCTGGGGCTCCTGCCCAGCTCTCATAACCCTGCAGAAGCACGCACCGATCCTAAGCTCCTGCCCAGCCCCCATAGCCCTGCAGAAGTGCCGATCAGCTGTAGCTGCATGCACCGATCCTGGGCTCCTGCTGAGCCCCCATAGCCCTGCAGAAGTGCTGATCAACTGTAGCTGCACGCACTGATCCTGGGCTCCTACTGAGCCCCCATAGCCCTGCAGACGTGTGCCCCAATCCTGGGGCTCCTGCCCAACCCCCATAGCCCTGCAGAAGCACCAATCGACTGTAGCTGTGCATGCTGATCCTGGGCTTCTGCCGAGCCCCCATAGCCCTGCAGAAGCGCGTGCCGATCCAGTCTGAACATCTGGCTGACTGTGTAATGAACCATGATAATAACATTTACTTGGTTGTGAGACTTGTGTGCTCTGAGGAAGATGAGAGTTAGGCTAGAGCAGGGGTGTCAAACTCGCAATGTCACATGACATGTCATGACGTATCATGACTTTTTTGCCATTGCCAGCAATGAGGTGAGCGCAGTTTCGCTATGATGCATCCGGCCCATGTGCCGGCAGTTTGACACCCCTGGGCTAGAGATTCAACCATACTTGACATGTCTCACCTGAGGAGCCAGACGAAGAGTGTTTCTCCCATAAAAAATATATGGTGAGCCGTAAACTACAGAAACAGATGCTGGCTTGATTGTCACCTAGGCAACCAAGACCACACTAGGTGATGGAGTTCCTGGATATTTGGTGAAGCAGAAGTAGTGGGAGGTACACGTGTACACATGTACACATGTCTGCTGGGTGTAGCAATCACTTTTGAAGAAGGAGGGAAGGCTTCATTGTGTCCCTGCACAGCCAGATCCTCCCCTGTAGCCAGCAGGAACCATGGTCAAGAGACTTCTTGGAGGAATTCCTGTCCAGCCCTGCCTCAGGGCATAAAGTTCAGCTGCTTCACTCTTATCTATGTGCCATCCTGACTTCTCCTACCAATAATAATCCCATCAATAATAATCCCATCAATCCCATAATTCCTCTCCAACCAGAGAGGTCCTTCTGGCATAAGAACTCTCTAGGAGTTGCAAAATCTTAGCAGGCTGACCAGGTTGCAAGTCAGGAAGAGGGGCTTTTTCTGTGAAATCATCCATCCCATTTCACCTCATACTCTTCCACCAAAACTGTTTTGGGACACACAGTTAATGCTCTTTCAAAAGAGAGTCAGTCTTATATTCAGAAATAACTTGACTGATAGGTCACAGGGAAATTATTACTTGGACAACTTGAGAAATTGCTAAGCCCTCTATCTTGGGCATTCATCTACATTTGCCCAAACTTGCTACTCCCCCCTCCCCCTCAAGTGTTTGTCATTTTTCCCACAAGCGAGTGATGAGAAAATGGTGATAAGGGAAATGAAGGCAGGAGGATCTACTAATTAGGGTA